>NC_134851.1:58307521-58570021 GCF_965363235.1 Mytilus galloprovincialis
AAAGAAATCGACAGATTGTAGATCCATTAAAGTAAATATGTATACAACAATAAATTCTATATTGCTTTCAATTTCCTGATAACAACATCAATAATAATACCATTAAAAAATATTCAAAGATCTAATGACATTGTTGAATTGGTAACTTTGAGAATTAGTTTATTAAAAAGATTGATAAGTTTACAAGGATCGTTTCTAGTTTAACTTACCTATTTGCCCTTTATTATTGTTTTGAATTGTTTGATCTCTGATTCCTCGACAAGCTTGAATGAATAACAGTTTTGGTTTTCCTGTTAGTGATTGGCAATTTCTTGGTGAAAGTAGTGACGTCAGATGGTTGATCCCAACAGAATGACCATAACTCCCCAACACTGCCGTTTCATTGCCATGTGAAAGAATACATACAACGCATGCACCATACTTTGAATGATCAACTTCGGCTAACTCCGTTATTTTTTCAACAATCTCCTCAGCAGAAAGGTCTCTGTATATACATGTCTTAAATTTGAGTTTGGTAAAGGTTTGAGAGAGCCT
The DNA here is from genome assembly GCF_965363235.1 of Mytilus galloprovincialis. Taxonomy (NCBI): domain Eukaryota; kingdom Metazoa; phylum Mollusca; class Bivalvia; order Mytilida; family Mytilidae; genus Mytilus; species Mytilus galloprovincialis. Next base: position 58,308,056 of record NC_134851.1, read on the forward strand.
TTCTGAAATGTAACAAAACAAAACAATAATTTCTTTTATTTAGTATTATTATTATTTTCAACAATGTTAACTAAGAATAGATTAGTCGGATTGTTGTCTTTTTGACATATTCCGCCTTTCTTTTATTAATCTTATTGTCTTTTTGAAAGTAACCACATGGCAGCGAAACTCTGGCACGTGGTCTTACAGTGGAAAGCAATCTAATTGACAAACACACCAAATCTCATAGTTTTATTTTATAAAGGATATCTCCTTCACCAATATTGATCATTGCATGTTAGCAAAGAGTGCTGACGACACATCTAAAATAACCATCGGTGGATAATCTAACATGAACGATACTGACTTATTTCTCGAGTAAGCTTAAACAATATTATATCAACCGTACATCTTGACTACTGAATTCAATATGACACATATACTTATAAATCGAACAAGAAGCCAAAAGAAGAAAAAGTTTACTAAGTTACTATTTATCACATAATGATTTTTTATTAAGAGTAATAAACGAATCAACATTATATACAAAAGAAGATACATTATGATTGCCAATGGAACAACTCTCTACAAAAGACCAAATGACGTAGTTACTAACACCCGTATATTTGTTTTGCGAAAAATAAACCTAAATAGTAAACGTAGAACAATGAATGTATAAATAACAGCAACGATTAAAGCACTCAAGATGTATAAATACCTTCGTCGAATTCTGTTCCACGCCTCGGTAGTAGCTTAGATTCTTTAGAAAAGGTTTTGTTATTAATTATTACACACATACCTGGAAATGAATAAGCACTAATAAGAGAATTTAAAACCAATTTTTCAGAGATTAAAGGTCTTTTCGCCCCTATGAATATATGTTGATGTTAAAATATTACAATGCAGTTTAAAATGTCAGAAAGATAATGACGGTTTCAAATCATTACTTCTGGCGTACTAAATTATAATCTAGGTACCTTTGATAACTATTAACACTACTGGGTCGATGCCATTGCTGGTGGACGTTTCGTCTCCGAGGGTATTACCACCCCAGTAGTCAACACTTCGGCGTTGACATGAATATCAATAATGTGGTCATTTTTACAAATTCCCTGTTTACAAAACTTTGAATTTTTCTAAAAATTAAGGAGTTTCTTATCCCAGGCATAAATTACCTTAGCCGTATTTTGCACAACTTTTTGGAATTTTGGAACCTCAATGCTCTTCAACTTTGTACTTGTTTGGCTTTTTAAATATTTTGATATGAGCGTCACTGATGAGTCTTACATGTATGTAGACGAAACGCGCGTCTGGCGTACTAAATTATAATTCTGGTACATTTGATAACTATTTACTAGTACTTTCACTGCTTTCACAGATCTTCAGGTAATGTGACTTGTATACATGAGTATAATATAAAACAATTGATGTATATATATATATATATATATATGTATATATGTGCATTTAAAGCAAAGATCAAAATCTGGATCGCCAAATGTGTATTTGACCGTGACCTCTATTTTTAGGTCATAAACCAAGTACCGCAAATCTTATGCAAAAGACCTTAGGTCTTTGATGTGTATTGTTAATGAGTTATACCAAATAATGATTAATTCTCAATATATTAGGGGCAAAAACTAGCAGAAGCGAAATTTAAAGCAAAATGAATGAGTTACGACATGTCGCAATTGACAATTTAATAAATATATGTACTCAATATCTTGTTAATTTTTTCCAAAAATATGGGAATAAGCCAAAATCAAAATTTAGAATATGACCTTGACCTTTGATTTTGAAGTGTGCCTTTACTTTCATCTTTTCATGTTTTAGAGAAGATGCACTGAATAGTTGAAGGATTTAATAAAACAAAATGCAAATATGTTGATCATGTCAGAAACAGATTTACCGTGATACTTACACGCTTTCGGAGTTTGTTTCTGCATAATGGAATACGCAGATAGATCTCGCGTTTTCATTATCTAATATATGAATTCGTATAAAAATGTAAATATAAATCCCAAATAATGTCGATACTGCAATGAATTCGTTGATATATTTCAATTATTTGTATGATAATTTCAATTAGCTCAAAATCTACTCTGACTAGGTAATGAGGATGAGTTATTGGTCATCACCATATAGTTGAGAGTTCTAGTTTCTCAACTTCTAAACTATCAAATCAATTATTTTATATCTCCAAGATATTTATTTTCTAGAAATGACATGTACCCGTCTTTCTCAAATAATTAAATTGATTCATATGCAAGTAATTCAGGCATTCTGTATTGCGTTTCCAAGTCCTCTCTTCGTTTTCAGTTTGTATTTTCTGCGCATATGTTATCCAATATGTCTGTAACTAATACCAGAACTTATTATTTTCCGCATATAAGTTAAATACCTCATAAATAACTTACCGCTATATGGTCTGGTCATATGATAAAAGCCTCCTGAAATAAAAGCGAAATTGGAATAGAAGCCACATTTTTTTAAGTATCTCACTAAGATCATATATTTTCATCTTAAAATCATAAATCTGAGATCATATGAACATACATGTATTAACATATATTATCCATATTTGCCTTTATAACACAAAACAAGAAGGGTTGTGCGTTGAACAGGAGGCCTTTAGAAGCAGCTGATGATCATAATCATGATCAGAACTTACTAACCTTTCCAGAACTCAGGAAAACATCCCTGTGTTTTATACTTTCTATATTGCGTTTAATATCTATAAATAGAGCCTCTTGTAGACGAAACGAGGTCTAGCATATACCTTTTTTTTTTCTATTAATTATCTTCGCATAAAAATTCGAGCAGAACATGACAAAGTAATTCAACATATTAAACAAAGATGTGTTATTCAAGCTTGATCTGATAGATAATTATATTTTCTAATAAAAAATATTTGCTGTCAAAAGATGACTGTATGTGTGTATTCGATTTCTAGGTATTGTGCATCTATTGAACGGGATATCAGCGGTAATGTGAGATTAAGTATGATGAATTCCTAATCTTATGTTATCAAATTACAGAACTTTAAGCAATTTTAATGCAAGTTGCAGTTGTAGCTACATAAAGCAATAAACCAGGTTTCAGCTTTCGTTTTCTTCGGAAATTGCTTGTACATGTTGTACCAAGTAAGGTTGATGATAGAATTTTCGAATTGTTCCAATTGTTGATATACTCTTTTTGATGGGCTTCATCTTTTACATGTTTTCAAGTTCAGTATCTTGATGTCATCATACAATCTACGAGAAGGAAATATGATTTAAAGTGCCTGGATTATTTTATTATTATTAAATGAAAGATAATGACTTACCTGAGAAGTCTCTAATAAATATTCCTAGATCTGAACGATTAATACGTTCAAGCATAACTAGAAATATGTCGCTGCTATGGTGAGAAATCAGCAACCGTTTTTCTAGTATGTCTAGAAAATCATACATTGATGTAACTTTTCGCAGTGCAGGAATGATATTTGGTACCATGTTTATAGCTTCTTGTTTAAGTTTTTCAATTTCTGTGGAATCAAGGTCTTCAGCTATATTATACAATGCAGTTCTATAATAGAAATTCACGTCAACACACATTTTATTTTGTGCTTTAAATTCTAGAAGTTCTTGAAAACAATTGATATGTATGGTGATCAATTAATAGATATTACAAAATAGCAAAAGATTTATGTTCGAAACACTTCACAGAATAACAATTCATCGGTAATCTTTCAACATCAAAATTATAGTGAGTTAAGAATTTAACATAAACAACGTAGAATTTATTTGACTATTTTCCTTGAACTTACCTAAAAGGTATAAGAAAACCTTCCTTTCGCTGAATTCTTTCTTCAATGTCAGATGAATTGAGTCCTAAGATATGTATAATATTGCGTTTGCCAATCATGAGTAGACATTCTGAAAGAAACTCTTTCCAGTTATTTTCAGTTATATGCTTGACTACTTCTAGTGCTGTGAAAACATCAAGCAAAGATAAACACTTCTTCAATTTGACATGGTGAATAAAGTTCTTCACTAAGAACTTAATTGACTGGACGTCAAACGCCTCTAGTTCATTGTCAACATCTACAACAGTGCCTCTATCAACCATTACTGGCTATATAATTACTGGAAAAACCTGATCCTGAAACGAAAATAAATGATGGATCAGATAAAAGAGATATTGTTTTCAAGTTCAAAACCAAAGCAGAAACACAATACTTTGTTTTCGATCTTTTACTGTAATGGACTAAAACTACAAGCATTTTTATTTGCATTTTTGAAGGATTTTAATATACTTTCCTTTTGTTTGAACACTGAACAATTAGGGCAAATATAAACACTATATCAAAGCTTGATACAGCTGTAACTTTTGATATGATTAAAAAGTTAGCTTTTCGAAGAACACCAAGAACTATATTTTTTTCTGACATTTCAAAGTCTTATTTTAGACCATATTGACCTATAGACATGACATGGTTTGTGTCAATATCGACTAATTCAAAGATGGGGACTAATTAAAAATCTACATTCAATGATAAATTCTGCGTATCAAACGACCTTAAGATTTCAAGAATTATAAAAATAACTCACTTAAAACGGGTCAAGAAATACACAATTTATACAAAGTTTTATTAAAGAATTGATCTTTGTCCCTTTTTTCAATGGATGGGGTCATAATCTTCAACATCTTTCCCAACCTAACTTTTGTCTGCATTGTACAGTTTCAAAGAGATTCATAAGTTTATACTCAAGTTATTGTCTGGATATCACAAAATCCCTGATTTGGTCTCTTTTTTGGCCCGTATTTCCAAAACGGTTTACTACCACAATCTATTTAAGCCACTTATTCACAATGTATTGTTCAGAAACAAAATATACGATTGTTCAAGGCTCCTATTGGTCATTAATACCTACGAATTGAAATAAAATACCTCTAAAATCAACCCAAACTTTTTCATTTATTGTATGTAACCTTGTGGTTCACTATCATAAAAGGAGGTCCCGATATGAAAAGCCTGAAAGAATTTAAACGATAAAAGATTACGTGATAGCCCTTTTTTATACAGAGCAATATCCGACAAAAAAATGGCAGCAAGAACCAAGGGTAATCTACATTACAGGCTCCTGACTTTAGTCAAGCACATCAAAAGAATGTAAGGCGGTTTTCAAAAATACTAAGACTAATATTAATCGTTGAACGAAGGTTAATACACGTTCTATCTGTAGATATGATTATATCATTATTATTGATCAATTATATTATTTTTATTATTATTATTATTATTATTATTATTATTATTATTATTATTATTATTATTATTATTATTATATTATTATTATTATTATTATTATTATTATTATTATTATTATTATTATTATTATTATTATTATTATTATTATTATTATTATTATTATTATTATTATACTGTTGTTTAACAAACGGTAATAACAAATGTTGTTTATACTTACATAACCGAAAGCAAAATGGAAAATGGGAGATACGAACTTTATTTGAGCTATATTTAGCAAGTTAGTCAATTCATTCAAATGTAAGTTCTATATTTAGTTTTTAAACTGTTCAAGTTGAAAGTCTATTTTAAGCCACACCTAATTTCCTTAAACTAATGTAAACAGAAAGTAAAATCGAATTATCTCATGTTTTTCATGGAAATAGATATCTAAACAAAGACACCAATATTCGAATTATAAAAAAAATTATCAAAATAATATAACATTGTTCGTATCAAACTACTATGCATGTGTATACATGTTTATATGATAGGCATTAAATATCATTCATTTGTAGACCTTTTAATCGAGAAGTGCACATACTAACTATTAAAAATTATGTGAAACTACCAGTTTGTGTATATTTTTGTAATAATTTGAAACAAGTTTGATATTGTATTTGAGACGCACAACGCGAGTATGATTGTCAAAGACTATTCCATAGTATTAACAAAATTTGAGAGAAACCTCGTTATTCAATATTGACATACATTGTAACAGTAATTAAAAATACAGACATATAAAATCTATATTTCTAAATTTGGCAAAATTTTACACGCACTTTATTGTTTGAATTACTAATAAATTTTGATATAAATTGGGTTTTTAGGTTATATATTGAAAACAGTGTTTATTTTTAGATTATGTTTAACATTTCTTCAATATGATCCAAACAGACAGTTTGAAAAATATTAATATATATTTAGATATGGTTACCATGGTTACTCAATAAAATACAAATAAAACAGAACAGTAACATTCGAAACGGAACATTTATTTAAAATTAAAATCACAAAAATACTGAATTCGGAGGAAAATTTAAAAAAGAAAGTCCCTAATCAAATAGCAAAATCAAATGCTTCAACACATATAGAATTAACTTGTTTGTGTCATATTGATCCATCATTGTTCATGTAAGCATTATACTGTTGTTTAACAAACGGTAATAACAAATGTTGTTTATACTTACATAACCGAAAGCAAAATGGAAAATGGGAGATACGAACTTTATTTGAGCTATATTTAGTAAGTTAGTCAATTCATTCAAATGTAAGTTCTATCTTTAGTTTTTAAATTGTTCAAGTTGAAAGTCTATTTTAAGCCACACCTAATTTCCTAAAACTAATGTAAACAGAAAGTAAAATCGAATTATCTCATGTTTTTCATGGAAATAGATATCTAAACAAAGACACCAATATTCGAATTATAAAAAAATTATCAAAATAATATAACATTGTTCGTATCAAACTACTATGCATGTGTATACATGTTTATATGATAGGCATTAAATATCATTCATTTGTAGACCTTTTAATCAAGAAGTGCACATACTAACTATTAAAAATTATGTTAAACTACCAGTTTGTGTATATTTTTGTAATAATTTGAAACAAGTTTGATATTGTATTTGGACGCACAACGCGAGAATGATTGTCAAAGACTATTCCATAGTATTAACAAAATTTGAGAGAAACCTCGTTATTCAATATTGACATACATTGTAACAGTAATTAAAAATACAGACATATAAAATCTATATTTCTAAATTTGGCAAGATTTTACACGCACTTTATTGTTTGAATTACTAATAAATTTTGATATAAATTGGGTTTTTAGGTTATATATTGAAAACAGTGTTTATTTTTAGATTATGTTTAACATTTCTTCAATATGATCCAAATAGACAGTTTGAAAAATATTAATATATATTTAGATATGGTTACCATGGTTACTCAATAAAATACAAATAAAACAGAACAGTAACATTCGAAACGGAACATTTATTTAAAATTAAAATCACAAAAATACTGAATTCGGAGGAAAATTTAAAAAAGAAAGTCCCTAATCAAATAGCAAAATCAAATGCTTCAACACATATAGAATTAACTTGTTTGTGTCATATTGATCCATCATTGTTCATGTAAGCATTATACTGTTGTTTAACAAACGGTAATAACAAATGTTGTTTATACTTACATAACCGAAAGCAAAATGGAAAATGGGAGATACGAACTTTATTTGAGCTATATTTAGTAAGTTAGTCAATTCATTCAAATGTAAGTTCTATCTTTAGTTTTTAAATTGTTCAAGTTGAAAGTCTATTTTAAGCCACACCTAATTTCCTTAAACTAATGTAAACAGAAAGTAAAATCGAATTATCTCATGTTTTTCATGGAAATAGATATCTAAACAAAGACACCAATATTCGAATTATAAAAAAATTATCAAAATAATATAACATTGTTCGTATCAAACTACTATGCATGTGTATACATGTTTATATGATAGGCATTAAATATCATTCATTTGTAGACCTTTTAATCAAGAAGTGCACATACTAACTATTAAAAATTATGTTAAACTACCAGTTTGTGTATATTTTTGTAATAATTTGAAACAAGTTTGATATTGTATTTGGACGCACAACGCGAGTATGATTGTCAAAGACTATTCCATAGTATTAACAAAATTTGAGAGAAACCTCGTTATTCAATATTGACATACATTGTAACAGTAATTAAAAATACAGACATATAAAATCTATATTTCTAAATTTGGCAAGATTTTACACGCACTTTATTGTTTGAATTACTAATAAATTTTGATATAAATTGGGTTTTTAGGTTATATATTGAAAACAGACTAAACAGTGTTTATTTTTTAGATTATGTTTAACATTTCTTCAATATGATCCAAACAAACAGTTTGAAAAATATTAATATATATTTAGATATGGTTACCATGGTTACTCAATAAAATACAAATAAAACAGAACAGTAACATTCGAAACGGAACATTTATTTAAAATTAAATTCTGAATTCGGAGGAAAATTTAAAAAGGAAAGTCCCTAATCAAATGGCAAAATCAAATGTTTCAACACATATAGAATTAACTTGTTTGTGTCATATTGATTCATTATTGTTCATGTAAGCGTTTACATAGAATTTGACAGTGTTTACATTTAGATATATTTTATGTTCTTAATAAAATCGACACCGACAGGAGGAAACTTGATATATTTCCATAGCTGTATCTGGCACACCTTTTTAGAATGTTTAGTCCTTAATGTTCCTCAACTTTGTACTTGTTTGGCTGTATAACTATTTTGATCTGAGCGTCTCTGACGAAACTTATAAAGTCAGATTTATGCAGCTATATAGGTAATGTATACTTACGACCTTCAACAGCTATGTTGGGAATGATCAATTTTTTCGTTGGTACGTTGGATGAAAGAGAGACAAAAGAAATAAGAGGGAGAATCAAACTTATAGATAGAAAATAAACTGACAACGCCATGGTGAAAAATAAAAAGACAAATAAAAGTACAGAAGACACAAAATAGAAAATCATACTAAAAAACACGAACCCTACCAAAAAACTAGGTGACCTCAGTAAGGGTAAACAAATCCTGCTCCACATGTGGCACTCTACGTGTTGATTATGTTATTTCAAATCCGATAAAAAGTCTAATTCGGTAGGTCGCATTCGTGAAAAGGGAAGGGTATTGTAGAAGGAACATAATCGATATCATTTGTGAAACGGTTAATCTATAACGGGCAATTAACTTGTAATGGCGTCCGTAAAATTTACGAAGGGATGATTTCAACTTCACCATTTGGAACTCTTGGTTTGATAGCTTTCTTGTGAATAACAAACCTCTACCAAGGAAATCATGAAAGGAAATACAAGCCTGGGAATATATTATCAGAATTGAGAATTATATACTCCGTATTTAGGCGCTGTTTCAATGTTGCTACATAGAAATGGAAAGTTCACAATTGGGAAGCTAAAATCATCTCTGTTATTGTGATGTTATATTTCACATGGCCATAAAAGTGCGAGGTTTGGCATGCCACAAAACCAGGTTCAACCCACCATTTTTTCCCTTTACAAATGCCCTGTACCAAGTCAGGAATATGGCCATTGTTATATTATAGTTCGTTTCTGTGTGTATTACATTATAACGTTGTGTCGTTTGTTTTCTCTTATTTTTGAATGTAAATTCACATTGCGATAAGACGTGTCACGGTACTTGTCTATCCCAAATTCATGTATTTGGTTTTGATGTTATATATATATATGTTATATTTGTTATTCTCGTGGGATTTTGTCTATGTGTGTTACATTTTAGTGTTATGTCGTTGTTCTCCTCTTATATTTAATGCGTTTCCCTCGGTTATAGTTTGTTACCCCGATTTTGTTTTTTGTCCATAGATTTATGAGTTTTGAACAGCGGTATACTACTGTTGCCTTTATTTATTGTGAAGTTTTGCTTTCAACCGACTCTCATGGTCAATGTCTAGATATAAGTCAAGGTATGAGGCAGGCTTAGCTGTATCTGTAGTATCCTTTATCTCTAGTTCGATGGGATAAATTCGTTCAACATAGTCATCAAACTTTGAACTATTCAGTGAAAGAACATCATCTATAAAGCTAAACGTAAATTTGAAAGATATTGCCAACTTTTTATCTTTCTCCCTAAGAAGTTCCTGTATGAGATCAGCCTCATAATAATAAAGAAACACTTCGACAAGGAGAGGGGTACAATTGGTTCCAATTAGAATTCCGACAGTCTGTTGAAAAACACGTCCTCCAAACGTAACAAATTATCCTGTCTTTTCTTTGTAACAACCTGGATTTATCTTTTCTAACAATGGTAACAACAGAAACACTGACTTGCAACATATCCTGTTTGACAAACATAACGATGGTTGTTATATCATCTGTTTGAAAGCTTAATATGGCTTTTGCGATCATTATTTTATAATAATTCACAAGGAAACAATGCATATACAGTTGATGATTAAAAGAAAGTTGAGAGTACCCTATTTGCCTTACTCCTTGTTTGATTTCGGATATTTTACTGTTACAAAATTCCTTTTGCTTTTGATAGTTAAAAAAATAATAAGCTATTACTGACTAAAATCAGATGATATGTTTCCCTCTGTTTGTATTTTGTAACCAGGATTCGTTTTCGCTTAATCGATTTTCTATTATTGAACAGCTATATACTGTAAAAGCTCAAATTTTCGTGGGGGATTTAATTTCGTTTATTTCGTGGATAAGAATTATCCACGAAATTAAAACCCCAACGAAAATTTAACTGTAGATTTACATTATTTTATGATCTGACAAAATCTTATTGACATTATATAATTGATGAACATAAATGCAGACAATGAAATAAATAGGTTAATTGATTAGACATTGATATTCAAAGGTTTTCTTTAAGTCAGATGATAATCCTAATCCTTTGTTTGTACAGTAATTAATAATGATCAAGAACTGTCAATCAATGTCATTTAACAGTCTAATGTGTCTGTAATGCCCTCAAGTCGTAATACATTTATCACACAATGATTGTCCTTGAATAAAACATCAAAGGTGTGTAACAGCCAATTAGCGTGTGCAGGTTACAACACTTGATTAGTGCTCACTGTTACTATGAAATGCAATTATTGATTTTTCCCAACGGCAAAAGTTCACATCAGTTTTATTGAGTATTGTCAATTATAAAGTGACATTTGTATAATTTTTTTCTAAACTTAAAAACCACGAAAATTAATCCCCACGAACTTACTTTTGGATACAAAACCACGAAATTTTAACCCCACGAAAATTAATGTTTATACAGTACTACAATTTTTCATAGTTTGCTTCTGTCATTAGGATGCACAATCCCTCTGTAAAGCCTAACTGCAGGGTAGATTTTTCTGCGCATCTTGTGCAGGAAAATTGGTACCGTTAATGTTATTACTACCTCTGGGTCGATGCCTCTGCTGGTGGATTGTTAGTCCGCGAGGGTAACACCAGCCCAGTAGCCAGTACTTCGGTACTTGCATGAAAATACGGATTTTTCGTGTTGTTAAAATTTGCTATTGCAAAATGTTAGAAATTATTATGAATTAAGGAATGCATGTTCCTCGTGCAAATCTCTGATTCCTTTCACGGATTTCGCTAAACTTTTTGGACCTTTTGGATTATAGCTCTTCATCTTTTATATAAGCTCTGGATTTGATGCCTCTATGATACATCATTATCAGAGGGATCTTTTCTACTTTCTGAGACTAAAATGAGAATATCCAACTTACAACATGTGCAAGATCGAAGTTCTCAAGGTATTGCTCGTCAAATAAGAATGTTAAACGTTACCAAAGAGATTTGGTAAGGAGATTGAAACAGAATAAGCAGTTTGTTTTAAACTTGCAGAGATAATTCCAAATTCGTCAGCATCTTTGCTGAGGTTAAATCGGTTTTCGCTGCAGAAACTTCATCAAATGTTTTAACATAGAGTAAGAATTGATTTTTTTTCTCATCTAATTGCTAAACAAGGTATTGACACATATCTCAGAAGTTTAGAAAGTCATGTTTGTACTTTGCTGCGAACCCGGTTTCTTCTTATGTCTTATACAAATTTCCGGTATCATGTGTATGCACAGAATAAATTTAATTTTGAAGTAGAACTGGACGGTTATTTAAAATCATTGAACTACTGTTACCCCTGTTTTGTGTTAATAATTTTTTATGTATATGAAAATGAGGTTTATCCATTTGTTTCATTTAAAAAATATATGAAATTTTGTGTATACAGCTGGCTAAACACTTGGAGAAGTAAATTGTTCAAGAAATGAGTGTGCCTGTCTTATGTGCATGTGGAGTTATAGCCTTGCTACTTCACCTTTAAATAACCATTTTGTCATATTTGCAATTTTTAGTAGATTTCTGAAGAACATTTTTATTTCTGTCTAAACATTTGTACACGTTGGTCACAACAGCCAATCCAGTATCTAGTAGAACTAGACTCTGGTTTTTTGTAATATATGAGTTTTGTGAAAATAGTATACGGAAACTTTTCTTTATGTGTTTTGTATGTTTTGAACACAGTTAGTAAACAATCTGCTTCCTATTCCTATTCATCTGATAATCTTTATACATAGATGCTGAATCAGGGGCAACATTAATTTATTTTGAAATGTCCTGGATTATATTGGTTTTTTGTTCATTGGCTATTGATTGTTGTTGCGAAATGTCAAGCGTCAAATATTTTATTCATGTTCGTGACGATAACAAACTAACAATACATATAAAAGTAAGGTCATGTAAATTAGAGGCGAAAGATATCAGAGGAACATTTAAACTCATAGATTGAAAGTAGACAGGCAACGCCATAGCTAAAAAGAATAAAAACAGACAAATCGTTGTACATAAGACACAACAAAGAAACCTTATAAATGAGCAACACGAACCCCACTAAAACAGGGGGTGATCTCAGATGCTTTGGAAGGGTGAGCAGATACTGCTTTATATGTGGCACATGTCGTGTTGCTCTTGCTAGTTCACATCCGGTAATCAGCATTATTCGGTCAGTAAGAAACGGGATGTTACTTCCGACGTAAGGAACATATTTGATAGCATCAGTGAAATGGATATTCCATAACGGTTAACAAAGTCGTTATGGCGTCCGTAATATTTACGAAGGGATGATTTCAACTTCACCATTTGGAACTCTTGGTTTAATAGCTACCTTGTGAGCAGCAAGATTCTATGAAGGAAATCATGATAGGAAATTCAAGCCCGGGAATATCATATCAATCCGTAGATTTATAACATGTATGCAGGCGCTCCTGAGATGTTGCGACATGGAAGTGAAGAGGGACAAAAGATACCAGAGGAACAGTCAAACTCATAAATCGAAAATAAACAGCTGACAACGCTATGACTAAAAATGAAAAAGGCAAACAGACAAACAATAGTACACATGACACAACATACAAAACTTAAGAATAATCAACACGAACCCCATCAAAACTTGGGATGATCTCATGTGCTCCGGAAGGGTAAGCAGATCCTGCTTCATATGTGGCACCCGTCGTGTTGCTCATGTTATAAAAAATCTGGTAAATAGTCTAATTCGGTAGGTCACATTCATGAAAGGGGAGGAGATTGTAGCTAAGACGTAAGGAACATATCTGATATCATCTGTGAAACAATTATTCCATAATGGTCAACCAACTCGTGATGGCGTCCGTAAAATTTATGAAGGTATGATTTCAACTTTACTATTTTAACACTCTTGGTTTGATAGCTTCCTTGTGAGCAGCAACTCTCTATCAAGAAAAGTATGATAAGAAATACAAGCACAGGAATATCGTATCAATTGGGAGATATATACCGCGTATGCAGGTGCTGCTTCCCATAGTCGATAGTTTGTTGAAAAACATGTTCTCCAAACGTAACAAATATATTGTCAATCAAAAAATCAAGCATCCTGATAATGTCAGTTTCAGAGAATATCTTTTTTTAATTAGTTTTAAAAAGTAAGATGTATTCCTCTCTTAGACAAGATACTTGCCTCTACATTGGTCATTTTTTCTTCTTATGAAACAAAGCAATACCAACACTTTTAATGGATCTTCAAGTTTGCAATAGGGAATGCTTGATTTCAGTGTGGAAAAGTCAAAAGTTATAATACTCAAGCATGATGAAATAATCTTTGCTTGTATATACTTTAAAAGATGTTTGGATTTTTTTTTATATCAACCCCAGATTCATGCCACATCTAGAATAGACAGTTTCACAATAACTTTGAAGCTCTGCTTTGATTGCTGATAAAATTGATGCTAATAATTTGGAAAGATGATTCGTGGAGCAAAATATCGTTGTTTTGTAAGGACACTTATGTAGTTTAGGTATCCAATATATTGATTGAAGAGCCAAATGTTTGTCTTCGTTGAATTTCCAAAGGAACATATAACAGACCTATGGACTACAAAAGTGAAAATACTCGAAAATACCACTTTTTGTTTCAATATGCATTAACAATTATTCAGCATTCTCAGAAAGTATAACTTGTGTCTTAAATAATCTTGACAATTTCTGATTTATGTTAAATTTAAACGAAATTTACTCGACATTTTCTGGTCATTCTAAATACGGCCGTAAAATTTCTTGACATATTGTTAACAGCCGGGATAAAGTTGAGACTAATCCAAACACTTCCACTCTGTTTTGTTAGACGTATTTCTTTACGTAGTTTAGGGAGAGGGTTAGGATCCCGCTAACATGTTTAACGCCGCCACATTCTGTATGTATGTATCTGTTCCAAGTGATCGGTAGTGGTTGTCGTTTGATGATGTGTTACATATTGGTTTTAGTTAATTTTTTGTACATAAATTAGGCCGTTAGTTTTTCTCATTGAATCTTTTAACATTTGTCTTTTCGTGGCATGACTATGCGGTATGTCTTTGTTCAAAAATTATCGACAGCCGTACATTGATTTATAGTTGTTAGTTTCTGTGTCATTTGGTCTCTTGTAGAGAATTGTCTCATTTGCAATCATAACCACATCTGCTTTTTTATGTTTAATCTTTGTTTTTTATTTATTTTTTTCATTTTTATTCAATTATTCAACAATTTCATGTTTACAAAATAGATACGTTATCATGTTACAAATTACACAAAAATATTCAAATACCAATGGTAAAAAGTATATAATGACATATATCATTAACACAATAATCAAAAGGTTAAATGCAATGACACATTCGGTCTCTTGCACAAAAATATTATACTCAAAAAAATGGTTTCTCAAAAACATTTCTCAAATATTTCACACCAAACAAATATGCATACAGGTAAGTTATATAATGGTCAAAAGTGTACATACATAATTTGATATGATGAACATTACTGTTTAAATTATATAGAAAATACGTTCTTCTTAAGATTCAATATGTCGATGTAGACAACATGCAATTGACAAAAAATATATTTACATCTTTGATAGAACCAATTAAACCAAACATAACATAAATATATCACCGAACGCTACATTATGAATTTTGTTACGGTCAACATTATCAAATCTATGTGGAAAAAAATGTTGCAGAAACTAATAGAATTCTTCTTGTTCAGAACATAATAGAAATAAATGAGTGATACTTTCTACTTTTCACATACATCAATTACCTTGAAACTAATAATAATAGTCATGTCTTAAGTTTTAGATAAGAAACAATACAATTATTATGGGCTGTTTAGAATATTGAAGTCTGAACCTTAAGGATTTTGCAATAACTATGCCAAATATTTAGACAATCAAAATAATGTATGCATGCATGATAAAGACAGTTTTGGTGTTAAATATTTTCATCTTTTTGTTAATATTTATCAAAGGTACCGGGATTAATATTTAGTAGGCCAGACGAGCGTTTCGTCTACATGAGACTCATCAGTGACGCTCATATTAAAATATTTATAAAGTCAAACAAGTACAAAGTTGCAATTGATGAATATTTTCAAACAACCGATATCATTATATATCTAATAAACATAACAAAGCTTTTCCTCCGATGCTATTTCACTTTTCATGAACACCGCCTCTGTTCATTTGTCCATAACAACTAGATTTTGACAAAACTTTTCAAAAAGGAATGCTTTAAGGGTCTTTGAATTTTGTCGAATGTTAAGAAATAGTATTTTTGTTCTTACAACCCAATTTAAGTCTTACAAATAAACTCGTCATAGATACCAGGATTGAAATTTTGTAATTGTGCTAGACGCGAGTTTTGTCTACAAAAGACTCGGTAGTGACGCTCGAAACAAAAAGTTAAAAGGGTAAAAAAATGAAGAGCAATGAGGACCAAAAATTCTTAAAGGTTTTGCTAAATACAGCTAAAGTAATCTATGCATGTGATAGAAAAGCCTTAGTAATTTATTATTTCAAAGTTTTGAAAACAGTTAGTTTATAATTATGACCATGTCAATGATAAGGCATGTCAATACAGAAGTGCTGACTACTGGACTGTTTATACGTGTACCTTTGGGGAAAAAAACTCCACCAGCAGTTGCATCGATCAAGTAGTTATTAAAACTTAACATAAATACCAGGATATAAGTTTGTAATTGTTTCAGACGCGCGTTTCATCTTAAAAAAACGCAAAACATTGTTTTAACTTATAAACAACATATTTAAACATGTTTTAGTTATAAATATTTTGATAACCATAGGCTCACTGCCAATACATATATTCTTCATCTTACTGATGACAAATTCCTATAAAAACTGAGTCTTGAAGTTCATTTGAATTGATATTGATCCGTCGATGGAAATAAGTATAAACCTTGAAACAAGACAAACACAGAAACATAATTTATGTATCAAAATCGCATCAATATTGTTGTCTGTCCTTTTTAAACTATTATTTAAACTGTGGTTGTTAATACACACGTTTATTATTGTTTTCTTTTGTGCTATAAATTTTTGGTTTACTTTTGCATAACACAATCTTCATTTCACTTTGCCGTCAATGAAAACCTCATGCTGTTGCTGTCTCGAAATAAAAAGTAATATAATTTTTAAAATCACCTTTGCATCTTTAATGAATTAAGGAATGTATCTCCCTCATACAAAGCTCTGATTCCTTTCTCGGATTTGGCTATACTTTTTGGAACTTTTGGATTATAGCTACTACATATTTGAGCCACGAGTATCACTGAAGAGACATGTATTGTCGAAATGCGCATCTGGTGCAGAAAAATTGGTACTGTTAATGTTTTTACTATTTATCCATTCAAATAACGCTTACATTCTACTTCAAATTCTGCCTTTATAACTGAAAATATATCGAAAGAATCAAGATGTTTTGCAGCGGAAAACATTCTTCTACATGTATCGATATACTCCATTTCATAACCACCAATTAATAACAGTGCACGTGACAAAAAAGAAAAATCTGCGGTCTTGGAACAACTATCAAACTGCGGGGATTCTTCTACAGCTTCCTGTAAAAGCAGCAAAGCACGGTTTATTTCTTCTGTATTCTTATGTTTGTGAAAATATAGAAATGTAAGATAGCGTATAAATACTTTTGGTGATCCTATAAAAAAATGTATTCCGGAAATGCACAGGTCTTCGTGAAATATAAAACTGTCGTCATTTTGTTCATTCTTTTCAATAAAAAAAGATCTGATCAACGAATGTCTTAGCCTTTTAAGGAATTGTCTACTTGAAACTAAACTGTTTTCAGAAAGAGTTCCTTTGACTGCAGATATATCCACCCAGAGAGACACCGTATATAAATCACGAGATAAAATCTCTTCCGAAAGTTGAAGTATAACATTCATTTTACGATATTCCTGACAAGTGTAGTAAAATGATGCAACCAGTAACCAACCTAATACAACATCGCCGTTTACATTTAAGAGGAGATTGAAGAGACATTGTTTATATTGAGAGTAATAATGCTTATTACTGTTGTGCTGTGAATTTACTGCACGAATTTTAATTAAAGTTGCATTACGTTTACAGAAGTCTAGTAACGCAATTGCATAGATGTTTTTGACAAAAGTGGGACAATACTCATTTTGAATCCTGTAAGCAAAGAAACTCATTGATCTGGATAGCAGATCTTCAAAGATTTGTATAAAGTCAGGGATTTTCAGAGCGATCATGGTTTTATCGAATTCTGAAATAGCATGTTCTGTCTTCGATATACTAGTATAGCAATTTCTACGTCGTAAATCAGAAAGTAAATCCAACGACAACAGTATGTTCCATATATTTCCTATCAAACATTTTCCTATAAAAATTTCAAGCTGTTCTCTTACTTTTTCTGAAAATCTTCCTTCAATCATGTTATGTTGAGGAATGAAATAATTTGGAATATAGTTACATAAAATGAAATAATACAGTCGCTGTAAGCATAAAGAAAAGCAATGCATCAAGTTTTCTGGTACCCAATATGACTGATCGACTTCTTCTAAGACCCAAAAAAGAACCGTTTTCATGTAATATGAACATAACAGTTTGTTAAAAATATTTACTTTGTCAATGATCTCTTTAAGAAAAATCTTCAGCAAGGCATAACACAACAGCTGACTGTGGTTGAATGAGTGAACTAACAGTTTTTCAGTTAGAGAAAATGAAAATCTCCATTCAGTGTTGTTTTCTTCAGAAGAAGGAGACTTACTTCCTACTGGTACTAATAACACACCTTCATGTATTGCCTCTGTTATCAAATCTGATGAAATCCATCTGCCGCATCTATTTCTGAGTAACCAACGTTTTGCAATTGAAGGCCATTCACGACAGGGAAGGCAATTGACGAAATCAATGTCCATAGTTCCTTTGAGTGCAGTAGACATTGCTGGACCCTGTATCTTAAACAAAGTTTTAAAATCCATATTCAGTATTTGAGTAGTGACACAACATTCATAATATGCATTCATATCTTCCAAAATCGTCTGTTTTAGATAGTTGTTGTTTAAGAGTAGTCCATCAACTGTCTGTGTGACATTATTAATATTGCCTACAGGAACACTATCATCAGTAATTCTTATTAAGGCAAAACCTGGCAGAGCATTATCCGTGTCTAGAATCAGGCGTTTATCCTGTGTATTCCCTTGCTTTTCATTAACCACGTAGGTACCAATCAGACACATCAAATCTAGGTCACTACCTGAAAAATCAAGACCCTCTGCTCTACTACCGCTACTGATTATTCTGTAGTCTTCTAAATTCCAGATGTCGTCATAGCATTTATAAAAGTATCTTCTATATTTGACCACTTTTTCAGATCCAACAACAACATCAGAAAGGTAGTGATATAGCTTGATAGATAAAAATCGTAGGTCATTGTGATTATCCATTTCTAAGTAAAAGCTTTAATCTTCAAGCTAAAAAAAGGAAACATACAGTATGACATTAAGAAAATTAAACAAACGGAAAAGATAAGAAAAAGCAAGTTCGAATGCAATTATTGATCACCACTAAAGAAATCGTACTGTAACGCAAGAGCCAATTGAAATTATACGGAAAAATCGTAGATGTTCAACGTGTAATATCGTATCTAAGATGAATTTCAATTTAGGAACATTTTAAATTTAATCTCATTGAGCTGTGTATATACATGATTGAAAATAAAAATAAAAACGATATAAAATCATCTGAAAGTACTTTCACTTTCTAACATTAAATACGAGGGCTATCTCTGAATATATTTAAAATTGAGAATGGAAATGGGGAATGTGTCAAAGAGACAACTATTAAACTACTCAATTTGATATCATCTTTTGCATTTATCATAATGCAAAAGAAAATGTTAAATGAAGGATAGCATTTTGCAAAGCGATCCATAATACACCAAATGAGTTGGAAAAGGTATATTCCATATGCAGGTGTAGTTGGCATATTGCTACTAAGATTGGGGGAATTGACAAATTTAAATAAAAATCGCTTGTTTGTCATAGATTCTGGAATTGAGACAATCGCTTGTGTAGAATTTGAGGTATAAGTCTAGACATGAGACTGTCTGTTTATTGAAATTCTAGTTCTAGAGAATGTATCATAAGAACTCAGTCGGAAAATGTTAGATTGAGAATGGATAGAACAACATCGGTATATCTGAATGTGAAATTAATTGAACTGTGGATACCATTAGATATACAACAGCGGAATATACAACTGTAGAGGTATGTCTTTTTTTTTTCTAAACAATGCCCAAGTTGAACGGTAAAAAGTGTAAATATTACCAGTCATCCATACAGAAAATCCATTATTCCAAGGTAACACATAATGACTGAAGCCAAATACATCCCTCTTATTTCTTTCACATCTCTATAACAATTGTATTATGATGATTGATCTTGCAGAACCCACCTGTAATACAAATGTATCTTCTGTTATTTAATGCTGGTCCAGAATTTGTAGATTATACATCTGCGCAAATACAAAATTGGAATCCTTGTATCTATGATAAGTTTATTTAACATCACTATGCAATGGTAATAAAATTGTCTTGGATTTCCCCTGTGGTACATGTTTCACAAGCCCCGCAGTCAGCACTTTTGATTGACATTAAATATCATTGATATGGTCCTCACTGCTCTTCATTTTCGTTTTTTAATTGACCTTTTTACCTCTTTTTATTTGTTCGGTACTGTTGGATCCCAAGGTGAAAATTTAGATATAAGCATCTTTCAGGATGACGAAAGCAAAACATTTTGAAATTATTACGTGCAGCGTTCATTCTTATTATCAAGACGTTTTAATCTTGAATACATAACATGCAACTATAAGCGAACGACTATCAAACTTGGATGCATGTAAAAAAAAAAAAAAGAGACATAATACAAAAGAAAAAAAATTAACCTATTGGCAATCTTATTAAACTAACTCTAAAATTATAAAATGGCTTGAGTCAACAAAATTTGTGAATGAATTTGAAGAAAACAACCATAGGTCTGCAACGAAAACCAAACTCTCAAAACAGTTTACACATTAGTATATATGGCATAATACAACATGTACAAACACAGACGAAGTCTCAGGTATAGGTAGGGTAGATGAGTATGTGTCGAATTGGAACTTGTTGTTATGTGATAAAACATTTATTACATTTTAGCTGAATGTTAGTATTACAACCTTTAAATGGGAAAGTATTACTCTGGTATCTTTCACCTTCTCTTATATTGCCGTGCTAAGCATACAACAAACTTATATTTAACTTCTAACATGGCCATCCGAAATATAGTTATTGAAATAAGTAATCTATATATGTAAATTTAATTAGTTTATACATGTAATAATTTAAAATCGACTTCAAATGTCTGATGATGATTTAAAAATTCATCACAAAACTGGTAGCATTACCAATTTAATGCCTTTCAGAAAATGCAAATAAAAAATGAGTTAATCCTTTTTCAACTGATCCTTATAGTTTGTTCTTATGTTTTACTGGTACACCACTGTCCAATGTTAGAGAAAGGGTTAGGTTCCGGCTAACATGTTTTACCCCGCCACATTCTGTATGGTAGTGCCAGTCCCAAGTCGGGAGCCTGTAACTCAGTCTTTTGTTGACGTGTTTCATGTTTGTTTTTCGTTGAATTTTTGTTCATAAATTAGTCCGTTAATTTTCTCGTTTGAATTGTTTTACATCTGTCATTTCGGGTCATTTTATAGCTGACACTGCGGTATGGAATTTGCTCATTGTTGAAGGCCGTACAATCTCTTGTGAACAGTTGCCTCATTGGTAATAATACCACCTCTTCTTTTTATATAAAAGAGGGGCGAAAGTTAAAAGAAGAACAGTCAAACTCATAAATATAAAAAACCTGACAACGCCATGGCTAACCACGAAAAACAGACAAATAACAGTAAACAGAAATAACATAGAAAACTGAAGACTGAGCAATACGAACCCCATAAAAAATGGAGGTGATCACAGGCGTTCAGGAAGGGGAAACATATTTCGCTTCACATGTGAAACCCATTGTGTTGATCATGTAATTACAACCCCGTTAGATAGTCTAATTCGGTAGATTACATGAAAAGGGATATACATATAAGATAGTATGTCCTAGATGTATGCATACTTTAATAACGTATACAAAACTAACTTACCTGGTGTTATTGCTAGTATTTCTAATTTGTCCGTATGTTTATGGTTAATTGTAGTAATAACCATTGTTTTCTTAACTGATGTATAAAATTTGAAACTCTAACAACACTATCTTAACGTTAAACGTTGATTTACTGTGTCGAACCTGAGATTTACTGCTCTGTTTTATACTCTGAAATTATTGTATATCACTTGTAACATGCCAGTTCTTTTATGTTATTTTCAATAATACATCCTATAAAAAAAATCGAATTCTCGCCATCACTCAACAAATATTACTTGTACTTTATACAATGTGGGGTGAAAAATTGACTACTGAATCCATATCCACGTCATATGTTATTTGCATATTTTCCACTACATGGAAAACAAAAGATTGAAATTGTATATCTATACATATGATTAAATTATTTTAATTTCTTTTTGGTATAGAACAATGTCATTTTCTCCGTGTCAAAACACTTCATGAATTCTTTAGAATTCCCGACATCTAATACATTTAACTATATGAACGGTAATATTGAAAATGTATTTAAATCTCTATTAAGTGTTATTCATTTAGTTAATACATTAAGATGAAAATCAACAAAGAAGAAAAAAAAAATCATATATCTGAACGTATCAGTATTGAAGAATCCTTGAGATTAACGATGTTTTGCATAATAAACATATACAATGTTATTAAACGTGTTACATGTACGTTCCGGATTTTATAATTACAGCCTTATTGATAGAGGTAGTTTTTTATGGGTTCAACAACACGTTAAAAACAGGGAAACCCTAAGGTTAGTTTTTGTTGCTGCCTCGACATTTCCACAGGTAATTACCATACATCATTATAGAACAAATTGCAAAAGATAAACAGAACATTTAGGATAATCAAATACTTTTAACTTGCAATTCTCGGTTATCCCGTTTAAATGGTTTATTAAATAGTTAGTTACCTTTACCTTTGTTGTTGGTGGGAACCTGCATTTTCCCCGTGCATTTGCACACGCTTATTTTAAGATTTAAAAAAAAAATGTTTGTCATATGAAAAGTTTATTAAGCAGCGATGTTCCACAATGATTGACTAAAATATAATGTTCTTGCATTTATATTGTTTTGTGTGATTTCAGAAAAAATAACATTGACGTTTTACAGAATTTTTCCATTATCTTCTCTTATTATCAATATAAAGGGAATGCACTTTTGCTTAGTGATACAAAGCATAATAAAATTAGTAATGATTTATTATGTGTTTTGCTTGCCAAGTATGATATTACCAAACATAAGGTATATATATGTAAGGTATTCTACCGTTTGATATATTAAGCATTTAAGAAGTTTGCCAATGCCGCAGTCGCGGCCACCGCCACTAGATCACTATTACAAAGTCGACAAAAACTTGAAAATGTTAAGCGTTTTCTTTACAATGTCTTTTAATTTTGCAGAGGTAGTATTACATAGTTTCTATACACATTTTTCTAAGTTTATGTACCAGTTTTAGTTATGTATGAATTTATTTCTCTCTATAGTCTTTAATGTTTTGAATTTTCCTCGCAGTTCAGTATCTTTTGGGATTTTACTTTTTTATACCATATTTTAAGAACATAATATTGTGACACAAGAACACTGTCATTTTACCAATATTGACGTAGTAACGTAGACACCTTATAGTCTATTGTACCTTTTAAAGTTAAAGTCTATTGATTGACTTTGCGTGTTAATTTCAACATGGCGTTTGTTTATACTAATGTCCTCAAACACAAAGCATAGATTTCTTTGATTTTTTCTGCAAAACACATTTTTTCACAAAACATAGAATTTGAATACTTTTATTTTGTTTTCGCTTCAGTGTTAGTTATTTGTGCTTTTTGTGTGTTTTGTTCTTACACATTTTCATCGATCACTGTTATGTAGACTTGTATCTTCACGTCAGTCTTCGTTCTCGGACATAATCACTGTTATGTAGACTTGTATCTTCACGTCAGTTTTCGTTCTCGGACATAATCACTGTAATTGTGGAGTTGATCCAGTTTAGTTCTGTTTGTTTTGTGTGCTTTCCTAGGTTGTTTTACGTGTTCGTTTATATTCTTTTGTTGCATGTCTAAATGTTATATATTGTATTGTTTATTTGTGTATTTCTCTGTCCTTTATATTCTTATATTTATGTGTGCGTTATTCCTGTGATGTTATGTTGTCACTTTAGTATTATATTTAACATGTTTAACATTGCCATAAAAACTCGAGGTTTGGTTAGACACAAAATAGATTCAACCTACCTTAAAATATCCTGTACCAAGTTAGGAAAATGATAGTTGCTATCTTTTAGTTCGTTTCCGTGTGTGTTGCATTGTCGTTTGTGTTTTGTTGTACTTCAGTGTTTCGTTGTTTTTCTCTTGTGGTAGATGTGTTTCCCTAGGTTTAAGTTTGTAAACCGGATTTATTCTCTCTCAATCGAATTATAATTTTCGAACAGCGGTATACTACTGTTGCCTTTTTATGTAGACTTTTATCTTCAAGTCGGTTTTCGTTCTCGAACATAATCACCGATATGTAGAATTTTATTTTCACGTCAGTTTTTTATCTCGAACATTATCACGCTTCTTCATGTGAGTTCTCGTTCTCAAACATTATCACTGTTCACATTCTTAACCTTGTTATTGTTGTTCCTCCGCGGGTATGTTAAGGCAATATTTTCAGGTGGAAGCAACTCTTGGTGTTCTCATGAATATTCATCATCAATGGCGCGTATTACATTTTCGGCGTCTCGGTTGTCGATGGTCTAAATTTTCAATTGCTCCTTTTCTATGTCCCTACTTTTTACAATTTCTATATAATATGATGTATTTCGATATACACTTTCATTTATTAAGAAGAAATAGTAATAGTTTTGTTGCACTAGCTTTTGATTACTAGAAAATATTTTCAGTCAATCGGGAAATGTAGGCGGGGCTTATTTTCCTTATTTGGAAAACTGATTCGTTTTGAAGCTTGACAATTAATTGAAGCACCTGCTGTCGGCCGATCATTTAGCTGAGACTTGGTAGGCCGTTTACGAAGGAAAAGCGGAATTTAGGCCATGTGGCTGTTATTGCTAATATGTAAGTATAAAAACACTCGTTTTGCCGATTAATTAAGTTTATTTCGTCATTTTGAGTAGAAAAGTGAGACAACGTGTCAATATTTTACTGTCTGGAGGCTGTAGCCTGAATGAAATATACTGACCATGCGGTCGACATGTGTTAATCAATTGAAAATAGTAACTCCTTGCATTGCTGAGATTTTTCTCTTGTTTAATTTTGTGTAATTTAAACTGCTCTAGACTGTATAGTACTGAGACAAATAATTTGTAAACTGAGAAATTTCTGTGGACCTTAAATTTCACTCATACTTTGAGCATTATCTGGCATGTGGACTGGAGCTAAAGACCACCCTCTGGCAGTAATCATTTTCATCAACAGACCTAAACAAATTATTTGCATATATATATGATTGTTGGTATTTTTTTAGGGGGGGCCTTAATTTGAACCCTTTTCTCCATTGGCATTGTTGTTGAATAAGTATTGATACAAGTATAGACTTGCGTCATGTCCCTTCCTAATTATCATTATTTTTTTCAATTTTGCCCCTTTAATAATTTTACTGCTATAACTAGGAGATTACAATATTAATTATACTGACATCTGAAAGTTACAGAAAACAGTTTAAAAAAAGCAAATAAATTTTTTAGCAAAAACCCAATAGCTGAGTCAGATATATAATATACACACTGCCATAACACTAACATACGACAAAACCAGTATGTCTCCGTCAAGGTCCAAGGGCAATCAGTAGGCTGGCACTTATCAGTAAACATATAAATTAGTAAGAGAGAAATGGGCTATTCCAGAAATAATCCTTACCCCCCCCCCCCCCCCTATAGAAGGTACAGCTGGTTCGGAAAAAAATCCATGGAAATTTTTAGATAGAATAAGAAAATAATTCTGGAATTCCATATTAGACCTACGGAAGGCATACAGAAAATAAAAAAAATTCCAAGGAAAAATTGACGGGGATTAATTAAATATTCTGGAATTCCAATGCCAACCCATAGAAGGCATATATAGTTATTATTAAATTCCATGGAAAAAAATGGGAACAAAAGTTAACATTAATAATATTTTGGAATTCCATCTCCAAACAATTTAGAAGACACATCTGTAGAATAAAAAGAAATCCCTGGCAAATTTTGATTCAGTCATGGGAAATGGAGTATATTTAAGGGTATCCTTAAATATATATCTTATTGCTTTTTTCCCACCAATACTGGATACACAGAAGCTAGTTTCCTTAAACTTTTGACATCTTAAAATATCGGTTGCCACCATGGGAAAGTGAATCATTGTTGTATGACGTGAAAAGTTCAAGCAAAACAGATTTCCAAATACCAATCAAATCAACTCAAATCATTTTATTGGTGTATAATCCAAATATTGGATCGTTTATACCAAGACAAACATGACAATCATTACAAACATATAATATTTAAATTTAAACAACATTCATATTCTATAAGACCATATTTAAATGTTTTGGATGCATGAAGCAATAAGGTGTTTTTACATAATCTGTCATTCAAAATCTAATAGAGGATCTCTGACAATATTTCAATTATTATATCATTATAAGTCGATCTATTTAAACTCAAGTGAGCACCCCCCCCAGTGGCAGTGGAAAATAACAATTAATTTAGTATAGTATAGCCATGTTCAATTAGCTAG
The DNA here is from genome assembly GCF_965363235.1 of Mytilus galloprovincialis. NCBI lineage: Eukaryota > Metazoa > Mollusca > Bivalvia > Mytilida > Mytilidae > Mytilus > Mytilus galloprovincialis. The sequence goes on from NC_134851.1 coordinate 58,334,691, forward strand.
CATAGCCCAAACAACCACTATTAAGTATGTGTTAATTGATAGTGATAATAATTAATAATTTCAAGAAAGATAACTTACTGGCAACTCCACATGACATGTTTGATAAAGCCTATGGAGACAATTATCACATAATTAATAAAAGATTAATTATTGAGATAATATAAGAACTTCAACTGGTATGGTTTTCGCACAAACAAAATATTAGTGACTAAAGCAGATGGGTTTTTTCCTTGTAAATTTCTAAAGATAAGACCAATATTCAGTACAAACTGAACTTCTTGTCTTTTAAAACAGGTTATACAAAGCCAAAAAAGTGATCATATCTTTTTGTTTATCATGTTTATAGTCATAACAATTGATGGACATAATGTTTATATACATGTATTTACTAAACAATATTATGAATATGCAACATAAGCAAAAGAAAATTGACATAAAGAAATTATTACTATTTACAATTAATTAATGAAATGCTTAATATCATATAACTGTATCATCAAAAGTCCTGCTAGTCAGGAACAATAAACTAAATGAGTTTATTCGTTCAAACTACTTTAGAAACCAAATATATGAAATAGGTAGTTGGAATCCTTCGTCTAAAAAACTGTGAGCTATTGAGAAAACACATTTCAACCTTCAAACAGTATTAAAGAATTCGAAATATAAATAATAATAATTATTTATTCAAATCATAATACTAATCATAAACAGTAGTACAATTTTTTTCTAAAAGTATTACAAGTCTTAAATTAATATACATGTATGTATGTAAAAAAAAATGATAGATATCAAAGAGATATAACATTGTAATGGCGTACAAGTAATTTTTAAGCTTTAAAAATATTTTCAAACATATTCATTGAACTAAAATATATTATAAAATTCATACACATCATTTATAGAACTTCTTTCAGATATTTATTGCTTGAATTGTGGGAAAATTTAAATCAATGTCAAATCTGATCCCCCTCTTTTGTTGCATAATCTACATCTACATGTATATACTTTTGGGAAGGTTAATATCTAACATTTGATAAATTCAACAGGTTTTTTTTGTGTTAGATGTCAGAAGAAGTTATCTGAACAGAATTTTTATATCAGAGAGTTACACAATGGGTAGAGCAATGATCAATTCAAGAAAGAAAGTAATTGAAATTTTAACATTTATTTGTATATAACTTTTATGTAAAATGAAAAGTAAAATTGCTAATTATCCAAAAATTTACAATATGCCAGCTGTAACACACCAAATTGATTTAAAGTTCTTCAGATCTTCAGATTGACCTCTGTCAGAACTCTTGAACCCCCCTCCCCTCCAAAAAAACAATCCCTACAAACCTTATTTTCAACTATATATTTCCTTAGCGTAACTGTTTATTACAACTTATTAGACTACATGTACTACAAAAAGGTTACTAAAAACATTTTTTTTTAAATGAAGTTGTGTCCATTATAATATAAAACAAAACAAAAGTCAAAGTCAAACATCAATAGATGCTTTTGATTTTCAAACCAAAAATACTGTAGAACAGCATACTAATTTTTAGATCTTTTAGTATATGGTGAGTAAACAAACATCAGCTTTCCAGAAGATATGCTAGATGAGAATTCAATGGTGTAAACTGAACCTTGTTCCTTTGTATATTCAATGTCTATTGTATCTCTTTCTGCATTGTATGAAACGACATTTCCTGAATACCAACCGACATTCCATCCATCTTTACCAACTGTTGTTCCAAGTTCATGTCTCTCCCAGAAAACCTTCACCCTAGATCCGCTTTCTTTACATTGTTCAAAACAGTTTATTTCACTCTTATGGTCATTTGAAAAGGAAACATCTCTTTTGGAATCAATTTCCTGCTGAACTGCAGAGAAGTTGTCTAACCATACACTGATTGGGTCAAATATTTTGTGCAAATTTTCCTCATTACATCCATCCGGAACTTCTATAACATTCTTTGTCACACTGGGCACAGATGAAAATTTTCTTTTTCTACGTATATGGAATCTTTCGTTATAATAACGGCGCTGATTGACAATTAAGGCAGTTGCAACTTCTATAGATTTCCTGATTTCTTGCTGTGCATAGTCTTTAATAACATTTCTTTAAAGTCGTATCATATACATGGCACACTTATAACACTCAGGCCTTGTTATGCCATGTTCACATTGCCCTATATTCAGTCGTGTGTAAGTGTAATTTGCACGTAAACTAAACACAATTAAGTTCACATTGATAATACTGAATGTTTTACGTAATTTAAATCATGTTTTGTCTACATGCAGTCGATAATAAATGTAGGCCTTATGTGGGTTAAGTATATATTCAAAGAAGAAACGTTTTTTGAATAAAGTTGATATTTATAACAATTATTTATATAGTTCTAAACAGAATTATTTGTCTAAATTAGACATATTGCTTTGTTATGAAAAATACTTTAGGTAGATTTATAAACCCCTTTTCAAGAACAAAAACTTATCATTGCCAAACACTACATATGAAAACATTTTCCTGAATCGACTTAGCGTACACATCAATATTTTCCACTGGTCTTTTCTTAATAAACGGTTAAGTCATTAATTTTCTTTTCTTAATGAACGAATAATGCATTACTAAAAACCAAGTGTGCGGTAAACTGTATTGTTTAGCTAGTTAATCAGATATAGTAACATGCATTATTTAGTCATATCAAGACTAGAAGCATTATCAGCATTCACAGATTCCATTATTTTATTATGTATAAATACATTCCAAATATGTTTTGCCATGTGATTATGGACTTTCCGAATTGATTTTCCTCTAAGTTCAGTATTTTTGTGATTTTACTTTTTATTTCATACCCGAACATAATATGATTGAAGGGAGATATCCAACCGAAATTTTGCATCAACATGAAGTTTTTCTTGCAAAACTAAACGGTAATACCTACGAAACCCTTTTAAAGACTACTTCGTTAGCATCGTTTTTACAAACTTCGTTCGATGTAACAAAGCCAAATTCTGAATTTGATCAAACATTTCTGACAATGAGTATTCCAGAGTACAAGCCATTCCAACCCTTAGTAAAGCGATCATTACAATTCTTTGATCACAGGATACTGAAAGAGAACTTTTCAAAACATATTAAAGAAATTTACACTATTACATTGTTAGACACCAATAGATTAATAGCCAATTCTGTTAAGATACATTCACCTGAGAACAGAAACAAAAGGTACTACTTAAGGTATATACAATGTTTGTGCCACCTGGTGCTGAATGTGAACATTAACGCTGTCTCAGGCTGGGTTGTACTAGCATCATTTTTCTACTCTTGTCACGAATATCAAAAGATGATTGCAGTACTCAGTCTATCAGAGAAGATTTTGTCTCTTGATGTACATTTAAAATCTGACTGGTGGAACAATACTACACTTAAGGAAGTTAAACGTATGGAAAACAAAGTTCGAAGTACTAGTAGGTCATTCTTAAAAAGATTGAGAAGTTCAATGATTAAATCGGTCGATTGTAGAAAGAACAAGGAAAATAAGGGTAGCTTTATATTCAATAAAGATCTTGCTCTTGCAAGAACGGCTTTCTACATGGGAACTCCTATCGTGTTCTTGCACTATCTTAATTTTTTAGTGTTTTACAGACAAACTAAAACACACAAAATGGTCCATACATTTCAATTGTTAAGAAAAGCTGTTGAAAGATCATTTGATTTAGACATATGGACCTCATCGGCGAATTGTTTATTTCTATTAACAGCAGCGATGTTGAAAGGCGACAGAGATGTGCTTTCAAATGTGCCAAAATATTTTACAGCCATCAGATCATCAGATGTGACAGGTACTTTTTCACAAATAGAGAGAGACTGCCTAAAGGCATTAGAAAGATAGCTTAGTATGCAGGAAGACTAGTGTATGAAGGAAGCTATACACAATTCCAAGCGCAAGGGTTCTTTGTGCTTTTTTTTTAATATTGAATGATAGCCGGACACTTGGAATCACACGTTAGCTTGCAACTTTTTTTTTTATTTCTTTAAGTATCAAAAAACATACGTATATAAACATGATAAACGAAACACTTATTGTGTGTCTAGTGTTTTAAAGAAATCTCAACTGTAATACCAAATCCTAAAATGACTGTAGTTGCATTTGGTCGAACATGCGAACATTCATTTTCTAGTTTACTTTATGAAAAGATTGAAACATAATAGTGCCAATGGAGTAGTATATACATTGTACAAACAAAAGCAGATCAACTCATCATATGTATTTGCTTTTGTTTATTTTTTTGTTTGTTTTTTTGTTGTTGTTTTTCTTGGGGCGGGGCTTTTCTTTTATTAATAATTTTCATTTAAGGTGTATCAAAAAGGACAAACAGTTCATTCAAAACATATGCAGTCCTTTTGTAAGATTTCGTATAGCGGGTTTTTTCACGGGTATATATCGCGATTTTCATTAAATAAAATATACGAAATATTTTGGCGGTTATTTTTAATGCGGATTAAAAACTTTTATCTATACCTTTGCATGTTCACTTTTGGTGGAATTTATTTTGGCGATTTTATTCTCTCTGCGAAAATAACCGAACATTTACAATACGCGAAATTAACCTGATATATGGAGTATGATATAATGTCTACTCATGATTTGATTACACATTTATCGACGTTTTAGCTTGTCCTTAATGTAAACACATACTATTTTCAGTCGTTGACAGACCCATTGATTATGTTCTGCATGTGACTACATGTATTTATTTGTTTATCTTTTTCCATTTTTATTATTGCTCTGTATTCTGGTTCTCAAAAGTAGTATTCATATATTTTGCATTGTATATAAACAATGATTGTGCTTATGAAAACCACCCTGTTCAAAATAATTATTTTATTGTAAGAATTATCCCAAATACCATGTTATACTCAAAATAAAAAGATATCGACAAATATGGTTCAAGATACTTTGTAACATCCCCGAAATGTAACGTCTCTGATTGGAATTGAAGTAACCCACTCACATATGATTGGATAAATTAACATTTTTACAACTAAATATGCCGGAATATCTTTTTAATTTATAAAATTTAAGCTATATAGACATCGGGTTAATATATATTTTTAGTACACAAGTCATAACTTTAAAAATAAGATCAAGGTAAACGATCACAGTCATGTTTTAGACAAAGAATGTCACCACATATCTGCTTTTTAATAAATAAAGATAACGATATAAACAAATAATCAAATGTTAGTCGCGAAATGTCATGACTGGAATATTTAAAAAAAAACTTGTTACGTGTCATGTTTGTACAAACTTCTGGAGAGGGAATTCTGTCTTTTAAAAAATCTGTTGCAATTCATTACTTTTTTTTCTGTAAATATTCAAAACAGGTTTTGTTGAATCACTTAAAACAACAGTTTTTGTGTGGGGGTATCAATAAACAAAAACGTATTTTCAGTCATAAGACATCAGTGTACGTGTGTATTGATCAATAAACTATATTCTCGCTGGCACCATAAAAACTCATGCAGCCAAATAACGTCTACACTTCGATTCAGATATCATTTATGTGTATCCTGTGCGTCTCTTCAACCTTGTTTATATGAGAACGAAGCCACGTTTGGTAAGACATATAATCGAATTCCTCACAAACTAGTTCATGCAGATTCTGCTCCTCACATGACACCCATCGTGTTGCTCATGTAAGTACATACCCGGTAGCAAGTCTATACCGCTGTGTGTAAGGACACATTTGCATGTTCATATGGTAGCTTTTGCAATGATGGAAGATCTAGTTATTAATCTCTTGTTGAAATTCCAAAGAAATAAAGAACAGTTCTAAATGTCTGATTATGTTGGATTTTCGTTTTAGTAAGTGTCTAGATAACATTAACGGTAGCAATTGCACTGCATCAGTTGCGCATTTCGACAGTACATGTCGTGATTGTATATGTTAAGTTTCCGAGTGAATTATCAATACCTAATTCATTTATTCCGAAGTGCATAATGTTATGTAATTTACACACAAAAACGTTATGCACGAGAACAACAACATATATTTTCAAGCAGTTAGAAAGAGTGTTTTGCACCATATAGGTCTTTAAAGATTGTTTTTTAACGTTCATATCATAACTGTTTCTCTTGGACACAGTTACCCCTTTTTCACTTTTCTCTCCGATTTTTTTTTCTCAAACAAATTACAAACAAAAGATTAGAAGATTAAACGTATGTGAAGATACTCATCTGCTTAAATATATGAGTCAGCCGTAATATCTAACCAGGACATACCATGATTACCAAGTTTAAAAAGAAATTTATACTGAAACTAATTTTGTACTTGTGTTTATTTTCTAAATATATGAACACAGCTATTTTTGGCGCAACATTAATATTTTTCTCTACCATCGGGGGTCCATTAAGGGATGAAAATACGTTTAGCATTTGTGTTAATATTTAAACGCTATCAATGTATTAATGTAAGTTAAAAAAGTATAAAAAAAACAATATCAGGTCAATGTCATAAGAATATTTAAATTTGTTTAGTATACAGCACGAAACTGTGGATGTGCTCGGTACAACCGCGGCCTTTCCCAGTTTCTCAGTCTCATACAAAACAGTTTATATTGACTTAATATTGTATATAAATACGATACATGAAGCTATATAACGTATGTTGTTTGTTATTAAATGATTTATATCTCAACCCTTTTCACTTCTAAAGTTCAATCCGACAATCCGCATGTTGGGGAAACCTTCTATTATCTGATATATCTATCATGTTGTTTTTCTTTTAGTTCTCGATATTCAAACTTTGATTTGTTTGATTCAGTAATTTTGGGTTTCCTGTAAAATAAAATATTGAACTAGTTGAAATGTGTGCCAATTGGAAACTCCTGGACACTAACAAGAACCGGCTATATATAAGTTATATATCAAAAACTTAAAAATTGTGCAAAAAACATTAAAAAATGCTAGTAAAATAAAATATATCTTGGGTGTTTCAAGGTACACTTTTTTTTTTGTGTTTTAACAGAAAAAGTTTGAAATTTGAGATTACATGAACTAAATCGTTTTCAAAGGTACCAGGATTATAATTTAGTACGTCAGACGCGCATTTTGTCTAGAGAAGAGTCACCAGTGACACTCATATCAAAATATTTACAAAGCCAAACAAGTACAAAATATAAGAGCATTGATGATCCAAAATTCCAAAAAGACGTGCCAAATACGGCTACAGTAATCTATGCTTGGGATAAGAAAATCCTTAGAACCAGGCTTATAATTTAGTACGCCAGACGCGCGTTTCGTCTACATAAGACTCATCAGTGACGCGCATATCAAATTTTATTAAGCCAAACAAGTACATAGTTGAAGAAGCATTGACGTTCAAAATTCCAAAAAGGTTTTGCCAAATAATGCTTTGGTAACTTATGCCTTGGATAAGAAAATCCTGAGTTTTTTAAAAATTCAGAGAATTGTAAACAGGAAATTTATAAAAAAAAAAAAAGGACCACATTATTGATATTCATGTCAACACCGAAGTGTTAACTACTGGGTTTATGATACCCTCGGGGACGAAACGTCCACCAGCAGTGGCATCGACCCAGTGGTTCAAATAGTTATCAAAGGTACCAGGATTATAATTTAGTACGCCAGATGCGAGTTTCATCTACATAAGATTCATCAGTGACGCTCATATCCAAATATTCATGAGGACAAACAAGTACAAAATCGAAGAGCATTGATGAATCAAAATTCTAAAAACATGTGCCAAATACGGATCAGGTAATTTATGTCTTGGATAAGAAAATCCTTAGTTTTTCGAAAAATGAAAATTTTGTAAACAGGAAATTAAAATAAAATGACCACATTATTGATATATATATGTCAACACCGACGTGTTAACTACTGGGCTGGTGATACACTCTGGAACGAAACGTCCGACAGCAGTGATATCAACCCAGTGGTTTAAATAGTTATAAAAGGTACCAGGATTATAATTAAGTACGTAAGACGCGTGTTTCGTGTACATAAGACTCACCAGAGCTCATATCAAAATATGTATTAAGCAAAACAAGTACAAAGTTGTAGAACATTGATGATCCAAAATTTAAAAACAATGTGCCAAATACAGCTAAGGTTATCAATGCCTGGGATAAGAAAATCTATATAGTTTGGTAGACAGGAATTTTATAAAAATTAAAAAATGACAAAATTATTGATATTCATGTCAACACCGAAGTGTTGACTACTGGGCTGATGATACCACCGGGGACGAAACGCAAACTACTAACATTTTAAAATTCTTCATACAAAATGAAAGGGATTGTTCACTAGCTATTCATGTTCATGATGTCGGTTTTATGAAGGAATGTTGTACATTTTAGTAGCTATTTATAAAAATGTAAAATTCGAGAGGGAATTAAGACCAACGGTTGTCAATCTTTCTAAATTGAATTTGTTTAGGTCTTACTGTGAAACTATAGTATATACCACATGTGTATCTTCGTGTATTGAAATAGTCAATGCTAACAAAAAATCAGTTACAGACATTGCTCTGGAATAGATTTATTGCAATGTGTTTTTACAGGACTGTTTTTGTTCCCTAGTACATTGATGTACGAGGTTCATGTTCTAGTCTCATGAAGTCTCGGAAGGTGTGACATCACGATCTTGATAGACATTTAGTCTTTGTTAAATATGGTTTGTGTACAGTTTATCAGATATTGTTTATAGTTTAATTAAATTATATAAGACATAAAATATTTTATATATTTAATGTTATATGATATCTACTATTTATATCTAACCTGATACAATATATATGAATAACTTTTATAGATATATTCTAAGCTATACGAGAAATCTTGAATAATATACATATAGGTGTAAAAAAATTAAAACAGGAAAACCAAATGTCTAATCTATGGGTGCGGTCCTAACCTTGACAAAGGTTAACTTAGAGTTAACTTGTTGACTGCTTTCTAAGTTAACTTGAGAATTTTTAAGCAGTCAAGCAAGTTAACTTCGTCGTTGGTGGACCAGACCTACGGTCTGCTTTTTTAGGACTGCTGCAGACCTATCGACAAGTCTGCTCCAGACCAGACCTGTGGACAAGTCTGCTTTTGACCAGTCCTGAGGACAGGTCTGCCCCAGACCAAACCTGTGGACAAGTCTGCTTTTGACCAGTCCTGAGGACAGGTCTGCCTCAGACCAGACCTGTGGACAGGTCTGCTCCTGACCAGACCTGAGGACAGGTCTGCTTCTGACCAGACCTGTGGACAAGTCTGCTATTGACCAGACCTGAGGACAGGTCTGCTTATGACAGATTATCGTTATAAGAGTTTTCATATCAGCCTTGAGCTTTCCGCATGATTAAAATATGTAAACAACATTTCGCATTGTTTTTCCACAGATATTATTTATTATTTACTCGCTAGACTCTACTAGATATATATTATACAAAATTAATGCTCTCTTTTATTTGATATACTTGTATTCTTGTATAAATAAAAAAATGGCTATTCGATCACCATGATCACACAGAGTTTGTTTTATTAGAAGGCGGATAGAAAGGTTATCCAACGCATTGGAACAATATTCTTATATCACGGGATATCGGCAACATTGTCTACGTTACTTCGTTCCCCGTTGTTTACCTGTCCCTTCCTAAATTTTACTTTATGCATAAATTTATACTTGCATGGATATTTCATTGATATTCAACTTGTTTGCATTGGATTTACTATTCTATTTCCCGCAAAATATTCTAACAGAAATTGTACAGTGTCCGTAAGCATACGGTGTGGTAAAACTATAAACAATCTCGTCAAATTTGTCAGATTTATCGAGAGATTTGTCATTGCCGATATTTATATAGTATTTGCTACTAGAACTTATATAATAAGTAAGGTTACCTTGAGTTATCCAAGTACGTGTATGGCAAATGGCAGATACGAGTTGAGGGTTAGACGTCTGTCTTCATCAAGCTCTCTGGTTATTCTGCAATGATCAAAGTACTCACCACAGGAAGTTGACAGTCGCACTATAAGTCAATGTCCGGTTTCGGTGATATCAGATCCGGACAAGTCGATTACAACATTCTTCCCCCTTCTCTCTGAAAAGATTGTTGGTATAATATAAATTCATATAAAGAATGATTAGTGATAGTTCTCTATTCTGAAGTCCTTTTTGTCCCACTATGATTTCCTTAAACGGTGAATGAAGTTACTGTCATTTAATCATGTCAGAAATTGTCCCGCAGATATCATGATATCTCCATTGATTTACTTATAACTTGAGGTGTTACTGTCATTTAACCATGTCAGTAATAACCCCCCTTTGTCCTAATATTTCCAGTGGTCCTTTGAAACGAAAGTCATTCAATAGAATGGCACAATATTTACAGTTACACATCAAACACACATAGTTCACATAACAGTTTTACAACACAGTACAATTGTTACAGTTCCACATGATACACACACGCATATAGTTATTTACAGTTAAAAATATATATACACACAAAGATACGCTATTCAAACTTATATAGCTGCTGAGCATTTCGGGTGGTGATGTCAGCAATTTCCCTTCCTGGAATATTAAACATGATAGACAATTTCTGTATAATAGATCTAATCAATATTGGAGAACTGTCCTCATAGTTCTTGGGGTGGAGGTATGGTGCATCACTTTCCAGAATGATGTCCTCTAGGCTCATCTCGCAAACCTGTGAGCGGAGTTGTGGATAGGTATCCTCCATTAACAGTAATGGAGAAATACCAAATTTTGTATTAGGAAAACACCGCTTTATATTTTCATATGTTGTCTTGTCCTGGGAGAAACAGTGCCAGTGGACACCATGATCCCTGTCCAGTATCTCTGACATGATATCTAAGCACCTGGCAGTTATGTTTTTACCTCTGCAGTGAATTACGACAGGTAACTTGTAATCTCTGGCCAACTCTAATTGTACTCGTAGTACCTTAACTTGCTCTCTTATATCTTTCTCCCCCTGACTTACGTCCAATCCACATTCCCCTATTGCTAAAAAATTACCTGGGATTCTTCTTTTCAACTCATTAAAGTTCCGACCCACCTGGTTCCCTGCTACCTTCGGATGGATTCCAATAGTGTGGAGAATTCTCTTATCCTCCCTTAACAAATCCCCATCTAGGCAAGCTGTCCATCGACTTGGAAAAACAAAATTTGATATTAATTTTCTAATCTGAAATTTTTCATTATCTTGTTCTTCCCAAATGTATGAAGGCAAGCCAGAAAATCTGGCTTGTAGGAAGAATTTGTCCCAATGAAAATGTGTGTCAATAACTGTGTGTATCGGATGTGAAGTAATTTTACATAGAGACAATTTACAATTATATGAAAGTAAATTTTCGGAATCCTCGGATGATTTGATTAATAAAGCTAAGACTTTCCAGTGTAAGAGAGAATGTATGTTTGATGGTGGAAAGACTGTGTAAGCTGATGATGAGTGAAAATGGTTTATCCTGTTGAAATTTAGCAGAAACGGCAGGTCTGTTTGATGAAAGGTTGCTTTGTCACACTGTTCTAGAGTGGACATCTCCCTGGCGAATGTTACCAATTTGTCCAGTGTGGAAACCGCGAACTGACGACAAAGTTCTATGAGTAAGCCATTCATCAATTCAACCCAGTCAACCAAAAATTCCTCTTTATACCCATGTGTCTGCTCTGAGTTGTGATAGTCGTTGCAATGTATAGTAAATGCACCCTGTTGGCCAAATTGAAGTTGACAGGTCCAACATGCCAACAGAGGTGCAGTATACCAGGGTACATGAGCCCGAAGTACATGTCTTCTTACATTCACAAACCTACCAGAGCATATACAGCATGGTCTTGATCTTTTTTTATTATTACTGCTACCTTTAATTCTTTGTTCTTTCAGCAAACACCCTTCCTTTTCTATCTGTTCTTTCAGCACCCCCACTTCCTCTTCTTCTGGCTCATAGTCTAGCTCTTCCTCTTCCATTCTTTAAAAATAAGATAAAGAAAAAACAAATTAAACATTTAACCTATATACACTATTTATACACAAACTGCATCATCATTAGTCCATTACAAAATCTCTAAAGTGGGCAGGGGCCTTCCTGTCCCTCCCTCTGCTCCTATCAGACAGTTTAACTTGTGCTTCCACAGTATCGGCTACATTATAGATTATTGTCTGATCCCCAAAATTATCATCAAGGTTCATTAGGGTTTCCCAATCCTGTAGTGTAAACTGATCAGCTTCTTGTGAGCTCCTTTTATTAGTCAGAAAATCTGACTGCCCAATTCCAGTATTGCCTCCACCAGTCAGAGAGTCTGACTGTGCAAGGCTACCGTCTATCATGTTCCACAACATTGGCTCATTATTACTGAAAAGCCAATCTAGCCCTAAGTCACAGTGTTCTTCCTTGTCAGTTAAATCTTCCAACATTTTCCTCTCTACCTGTTCTAGTATTCTTCTCTTAAGCCTTTGTGTCCAGACAGGTAAATCACGAATTTGACTGAGTTTGAGCCTATCATGATGAAAAACTTCAAACGTTTTTTTGTTCCTAATTTTGTATAGGACCGGTGATTTAACCTCAGCTACCACAAAGGGCCCTTTCCATGGTGCCTTTAGTTTCGGACACACCCCAACTTTCCTGGCTGAATCTATCTTAAAAACAATATCTCCTACCTTATAAACCTTACAATTGACATTCAGGTCATAATCTCTTTTTTGCCTCCACTGAGCCATTTTGATGTTTTCCCTGGCAAGGTCATGTACCTCTGTCAGCGTCTCTCTAAGAATCTTTATATAATCTGTTAGCTCTTTTTGTTCCCTAGTCCTGTTAGGTGCATCAAGACCCAAAACAAGGTCAATAGGTTGAATATTTTCCTTGCCAAAAACCATGAAATTTGGTGTGAACCCAGTTTGTCTGTTTTCTGTAGCTCTAATGGCACCAGTAAGTTGCTGTAGGTGAACATCCCAGCTATCTTGTCGTTTCTTAGTGAAGCACCTTATCATCTGTGCAAGAGTGCGATTATAACGTTCAACTTGACCGTTTGAAGCTGGATGATATGCTGTAGTCCTTGTTTTCGTTATCTCTAGGAGTTCACAGAGCTGTCGTATCACGTTACCATCAACGTTTTTCCCCTGATCTGTATGAATCTCCAAGGGACATCCAAATCTTGATATTGTACTGTCCATAAAAGCTTTGGCAATTGTTTCTGCATGTTGGTTTGGTAAAGCACAACACTCAATCCATTTAGTAAACTGATCAAGGATCACGAGTATATATTTGTTACCCATTTTAGTTACAGGTAGGGGGCCTAAAATGTCCATATGTATCCTTTCAAAAGGGACCCCAGAGTGATATTGCCCCAAATCTGCTCTTGCCTTCCTGCATGCCTTCTTCTGTCTATTGCAAACATGACATGAACTTACATAGATTTTGCAATCTGATGACATTTTATACCAGTATGCAGTCTTCCTTAGTTTTGATAGTGTCTTGTCCTGCCCTAGATGTCCAGAAGATCTTAGATCATGACAGCACCTGAGCAATTCATCTTTCAGACTGTCTGGGGTCACAAAAAGAATCCTAGAACCAACAGGGTCCTCCCAGATATAAGACAGTATACTGTCTTGATATCTAAGTTGTGACTTACATTGCCAAAGATGTCTAACTCCTGGACTCTGCATTTGTAGTTCCTGCTTAGAGGGAGTATAATTCAGTGTTAGCCATGCAATAATAGTACTTAGGTGTTTATCCTGATTTTGCAATTGCCTCAAGTCGTCATTTGAATAAATGGTAGGCATTCCCATTATACTAACATTATTGTCTGATGTTACATTCCTTATTGACCTAATGGTTAATCCTATAATGCCGACTGGTGAAGTACAGCTGACAGATCTCGCTGTCAAAGGTACCACAAAGTCAACATCTTCTTCAAATATTTGCCACTGGCTCCTTGCTCGAGTGCAGTACTTACAGCCTCCACAAGGAAGCAAATTAAGTGGTATCTCTGAGCTGTAGTGTGAGCAAAGGTCTTGGTGATTTGGTATCCTGGAAAGCCCATCTGCATTTGAATGTTTCTTACCTGGTCTGTGTTGGATGATCAGGTTATACTGTGATAACTCTTCTAGCCAGCGAGCTAACTGTCCCTCTATGTTTTTGAAGTTCATGAGCCACTTCAAACTGTTATGGTCTGTGCGTATAGTGAACTGGTTACCAAGTAGATAATGACGATATTGTCTGGTAAAGGCTACTATTGCTAGAAGTTCCTTCCTTGTAGTGCAATATTTTCTCTGAGCTGGTGTCAATACCCTACTCGCATAGCTTACCGTAACACACTTGCCATTTTGAATTTGACTCAATTCCGCTCCAATAGTATTTTCAGAGGCATCAGTATCCAAAATGAATGGAAAGTTAGGATCAGGATATCCCAATACAGGTGGTGTAGTTAAGGCCTTCTTAATGCTATTAAAGGCATCTTGATGTTCTGATTCCCATTTAAACTCTTTTCCCCCTGTAAGGACATGTAGAGGTGCGGCCAGAGCAGCATAATGAGACACATGCTCCCTGTGGTAATTAGCAAATCCCAAAAATGATTCTAGTTCTTTCTTACTTTTTGGAACTGGCCATTTCTGTACCGTATCAATGTTTTTACGATCTATTGAGATTCCCTCCTTGTTAACAATCTTACCTAAAAATTTTACCTCTTTTTGGAACAGATTACACTTTGATGGTTTCAACTTGAGATTATACTGCTGGAATCGTTCTAATACATGTCTCAGCTTCTGTAAATGATCCTCAAAACTATAACCCAAAATGATGACATCATCCAGATATGCCAAACACTCCTCCCAAGTTAAACCCTGCAAAACTAACTGAACAACTCTACTAAAAGTAGCTGGAGAGTTACAGAGACCAAATGGCAGTCTGACGTGCTCGAACAAACCATACTTAGTCACAAAAGCGGTCTTATAGCGGTCTCTCTCGTCTATTTCCAACTGCCAATAACCTGCAGCCATATCCACCGTACTCATGTATTGGCTTCCACGCAAAGTATCTAGACAGGTTTCTATTTTCGCTATCGGAAATAAATCTGTTGTTGTAGCCTTGTTGAGCCCTCTATAGTCTAGACAGTACCTGATAGAGCCATCCTTTTTCCGTACTAGAACAGGACATGCTGCCCAATCTGATATTGATGGCTGAATAACCCCTTTATCCAACATATCTTGTAAATGTTTTTGTTCCTCACCTTCAAACTTTAATGGAGTCCGCCTCAGACGATGTTTTACTGGAGTAGCATCTCCTGTGTGGATACGGTGTTTTATTTCCCCTTTAAATAGGCCCAAATCCATATCCCCTTTCGCAAACACGTCCTGAAAATGAATCAATAATTCTGCTATGTCCTTACTTTCTGACAGTGTCATACCTTTAATGGTCCTTGAATACAGATCTTGTATATGTTTTGGAATAAGTTCATTCATATCTTTAATTGAAAGAGCTTGTTTGACAGAGACCCTGTCAGACATGTTTTTATCACGATTTTGTGAACTTACTTGAGAGTGGTTATTATCAGCTTTAATGGATAAAATTGTATGTGCTGGTGGAACCATATTTGAGTTTTCGTTTGTCTCTGAACCAGTTGTCAGGCTATCAGATACTCTGTCAGCCTCTGCAGCTTGATGTGTTACAAAAGATGGCTCGAAATTATTTAATGACTTGTCAGAAAACCTGTCAAGTTCATTTACATCTGTCAAAGGTATTGTGCATTCTATTTCTGTGCCAATTCCAAATTTCAACCCTCCTTTCAAAGTAACAAACTTATTGGAGCCATTACGTACTACGGTTGAGACCTCCTGACCTATTTTCAGCACAACATTTGGTGTTAATAAACCTTTTAGTTCATAGTTCGGCTGTATAATAATATCAGAATTAGGTGTCCTATCAATCTCAATTTTTAATACCTTCATTGACTGAGGTGGAACAACTGTTTTCCTCCCCACTGTTACTCTGTAAACATGTGAAATTTTACCCTCCTTATTACCTAAACAGATGGCAGGTATAAGATCTTGATTTATCTGTACGGTATAATTGCCTAGATCAATTATAGCCTTGAAATGTTCCAAAAAATCAATACCTAATATTACCTTATCTGTGATCTCTGCAGCCACAAACCTCCATTTGACTTTGAGTTTACCAACTGTTACGTCAAGGTCGTCTGTGTATCTGGCTTCCATTTCAGACCCCTTTCCAGCCCCTTTCAGTATTATGTGCTGCTTCATCTTTACTTTTGGCCCCAACTGTTTAAGGAGTGATATACTGATCACGGAAACTTGAGCTGCACTATCTACAACAGCTAAAACTTTTTGCCCATTAAGAATTAAGTTTATGTACAATGTTTTTGAATCTGAATTATGTTTATACAGAAATAGTTCCTGAATTTTCACTGTATTACCAATATCCTCTTTTTTTACATCTGTACATATTTGGCCACCATGTCCCGAGCTGATCAAGAATTGGCCGTCTTTCTTGATCCCTGATAGTTTAAAGTGTTGCTACTTGGTGATGGAGTTCTACTACGCATGGGCGACCCATTTCGATACATTATCCTGCTTGGACAATCCCGGGCATAATGTCCTTCTTTTCCACACTGAAAACAGCCTGTTCCCCTATATGGGCTTGTTGACCTTTCTGGTGTAGGAGACCTATATGTACTTCTTGACCTCTGGTTTTGACCCTGATTTTGGTTAATTATATTGAGAATCTTTTTCACAATTATTTTTGTCTCTGCAAGATCATCTTCTGTTTTCTTAAGTCTTTTCTCAATACTAGCACTTACCCCTTTTTTATCATCATCTTTCTCAACAACCCGTACAGCAAATTTTTCTTCTTCCTGTTCTTGGACATCTTCTGTATCTGAAAATGTAACTCTTTTCACTTCAGACTTCTTACCGCCCATAATAACTTTTTGGTTAGCTGCTGCACTACGTACAAATTGGACTGCTTGATCTAAGGATTCTGGGTTCTTGTCCATGGCAACTAAAGCAGCTCTTTTATCCAGACAACCTCTCAAAAATGCATCAGTAGCCAGCGTCTCAGCAAACTTCTCTGGAGTATCAGGATACCCATCAACCGCCAACTCCTGTGCCCTCTCTGCAAAATCTCTCAAATTCTCTTCATTTTCTTGCCTCAAATCCTGTAATAATCTACGTAAAATATGGGGTAATTCCTTTTTACCAAATTTCTCATTAAATTTCTGACAAAACAGTTTATAATTTGCCTGTAATGATTTAACCCTGTTACTGTAGTACTTCAGAGCCCTATCTCTTAAAAGTTCTATTAATTTGAACAATCTTTGCTCATCAGTCCATTTATATCTATCAGCTATGGTAGAAAACTGCAAAAAGTATGGTCGCCAGTCACTTTTGCCATCAAAAATAGCCAGCTTTGGAGCAGATGGACCATATTTGTCGGGAGTTGAAGGGGGTTTATAATTATAATTTACTCCTGATTTAGATTCCCTGTCAGTTATTACCTTTTGAATTCTAGCAAGAGACTCTTGCTGTTCTATTTGAGATTGCATTTTCTCTGTTTTTTCATGATACCGGTCTAATTCCTTATCTTTAGTTTCAACCATTTCTCTAAAATGATTTAATTCTTGTTTTACCTTTTGTAAATATTCATCCCGCTCTTGCTCATACTGCAACCTTTGTTGTTCCAATATGGCCAGGTTCTTCTCTCTCAACTGGTCAGCCTGTAACTGAAAACTAACTACCATGTCAGAACGATCCTTTTCAATACTAGATATTTTATCCCTTAGTAATGCTACCGTTGACGCAAGATCTTCCCCCGATGGCTTAACTGCTTTAAAAGTTATTAGATTGTCCTTTAATAAAGATGCCCAAAGAGTACTCGAAATTTCTGTAATATCAAAGATGTTGTCTTCAGTAAGTGTACCTTTTTCTTCTCTTGCCCTTAGTATGGCATTTGCTTTAGCCTCCCCAATGCCTTTTAACGACTTAAGTTGTAAAAATGTAGCTGTGTTAATATTCACTGGTTCTGTCATGATTGAATAAATCTATTTCTTATAAAATGAAATAAATATAAGACACAATGTCTTGCTATATAATTAATCAGTAACACTGACTAAATTGTTAACAGGTTAAGTTTCAGTAACACTGACACTTGCCTGTATCTCTTTGTCATTGACAATGACAAAGAAAAATGTATCAATCAAAATTCAGTTTCTAAAATGATTAAATAATTGCCCAATAAATAATCAGTGAAACTGACAAAGGATTATTGACAATTGTTTTAAACACTTAGAAAATTATCCGTATATTTCGTCAATTTCGAATCTTTTATTGTTTCAAAATTCAAAAAGAAAAATTTTGCCGCTACAAAATCATTTCCGGTATTCTCCAGGTGAGTTGAAACAAACTTCTGACACCAATATAGTATTTGCTACTAGAACTTATATAATAAGTAAGGTTACCTTGAGTTATCCAAGTACGTGTATGGCAAATGGCAGATACGAGTTGAGGGTTAGACGTCTGTCTTCATCAAGCTCTCTGGTTATTCTGCAATGATCAAAGTACTCACCACAGGAAGTTGACAGTCGCACTATAAGTCAATGTCCGGTTTCGGTGATATCAGATCCGGACAAGTCGATTACAACATTTATATGGGACATCCTAAAATTATACTCAATGCGCACTCTAATGAAATAGTTGCCACTTGACGTTTAACTATAAACAAAATCAATCAACCGACATAATAGATTCCAAGAAGAGAACCTCGTATACTTTTTTTTTATTAAATCATTGTAAATAGTAAAAATGAATTCAGACATGTCAGTGTTGGTACTTTGATGATGTGGCATAATAGTTTTGTTTTACACGTACACCATCATGAACTCCTATATATGATCTGACTGTTATAATGAATAAATAGATGAAATTCTGACATTCTCAATTTAATCAGAATATTTTTTGCATTAATAGTTTTCCAATATTATTGATTACGTGTACATTTACGGTCCTACTAAAATGTGAACAGGAGCGCCAGGAGAAGACATGAAGGCGCTCGGTACAATGGTATGCGGGTATATAGATTTGTAAATAAAAGTGCACATATGATCAGTTTTGGTCAACTAGTTTTGTTTTCCAAGTCAGCATGAGGTATTAAAACTACTGAAATTTTGTTACGTATCAATATTTTGAATAAAAGGAGGACACGCTGGTATCCTAAATTTATGCGAACAAAAATTTGTTGTTATTAAATTGCAATATTGCTGTCCATTGTCATGATTATATTATACATTGATTCCTGACATAAAAAATATGGCTGATTAATACTATGGGCGTACGTCATGGTGTATATAGATTTACAAATTAAATACACATATGGTCAGTTTTGGTAATGCGGTCAAATAATTTTGTTGTACAAGTCAGCTGGAGGTATCAAAACTACTGAAATTTTGTTACGTATCAATATTTTGAATAAAATGAGGACATGCTGGTATCCTAAATTTATGCAAACAAAAATTTGTTGTAATTATATTGCAATATTGCTGTCCATTGTCATGATTGTATTATACATTGAATCCTGACATAAAAAATAAGGCTGATTTACTATGCGGGTATATAGATTTACAATTTAAAGAGCACATATGGTCAGTTTTGGTGGATGCGGTCAAATAATTTTGTTGTGCAAGTCAGCTGGAGATATCAAAGCTACTGAAATTTTGTTACATATCAATATTTTGAATAAAATGAGGACATGCTGGTATCTTAAATTTATGCGAACCAAAATTTTTTGTTATTATATTGCAATTTTGCTGTCCATTGTCATTATTGTATTATACATTGAATCCTGACATAAAAAATAGGGCTGATTTACAATGCGGGTATATAGATTTACAAATTAAAGTGCACATATGGTCAGTTTTGGTAATGCGGTCAAATAATTTTGTTGTACAAGTCAGCTGGAGGTATCAAATCTACTGAAATTTTGTTACGTATCAATATTTTGAATAAAATGAGGACATGCTGGTATCCTAAATTGACGTGAACAAAAATTTGTTGTTATTATATTGCAATATTGCTGTCCATTGTCATGATTGTATTATACATTGATTCTGGCATAAAAAATATGGCTGATTAACTATGCGAGTATATAGATTTACAAATTAAAGTGCACATATGGTCAGTTTTGGTGGATGCGGTCAAATAATTTTGTTGTACAAGTCAACTGGAGGTATCAAATCTACTGAAATTTTGTTACGTATCAATATTTTGAATAAAATGAGGACATGCTGGTATCCTAAATTGATGTGAACAAAAATTTGTTGTTATTATATTGCAATATTGCTGTCCATTGTCATTATTGTATTATACATTGAATCCTGACATAAAAAATAGGGCTGATTTACAATGCGGGTATATAGATTTACAAATTAAAGTGCACATATGGTCAGTTTTGGTAATGCGGTCAAATAATTTTGTTGTACAAGTCAGCTGGAGGTATCAAATCTACTGAAATTTTGTTACGTATCAATATTTTGAATAAAATGAGGACATGCTGGTATCCTAAATTGACGTGAACAAAAATTTGTTGTTATTATATTGCAATATTGCTGTCCATTGTCATGATTGTATTATACATTGATTCTGGCATAAAAAATATGGCTGATTAACTATGCGAGTATATAGATTTACAAATTAAAGTGCACATATGGTCAGTTTTGGTGGATGCGGTCAAATAATTTTGTTGTACAAGTCAACTGGAGGTATCAAATCTACTGAAATTTTGTTACGTATCAATATTTTGAATAAAATGAGGACATGCTGGTATCCTAAATTGATGTGAACAAAAATTTGTTGTTATTATATTGCAATATTGCTGTCCATTGTCATGATTGTATTATACATTGAATCCTGACATAAAAAATATGGCTGATTTACTATGCGGGTATATAGATTTACAAATTAAAGTGCATATATGGTCAGTTTTGGTAATGCGGTCAAATAATTTTGTTGTACAAGTCAGCTGAGGTATCAAAACTACTGAAATTTTGTTACGTATCAATATTTTGAATAAAATGAGGACATGCTGGTATCTTAAATTTATGCGAACCAAAATTTTTTGTTATTATATTGCAATTTTGCTGTCCATTATCATTATTGTATTATACATTGAATCCTGACATAAAAAATATGGCTGATTTACTATGCGGGTATATAGATTTACAAATTAAAGTGCATATATGGTCAGGTTTGGTAATGCGGTCAAATAATTTTGTTGTACAAGTCAGCTGGAGGTATCAAAACTACTGAAATTTTGTTACGTATCAATATTTTGAATAACATGAGGACATGCTGGTATCCTAAATTGATGTGAACAAAAATTTGTTGTTATTATATTGCAATATTGCTGTCCATTGTCATGATTGTATTATACATTGATTCTGGCATAAAAAATATGGCTGATTAACTATGCGAGTATATAGATTTACAAATTAAAGTGCACATATGGTCAGTTTTGGTGGATGCGGTCAAATAATTTTGTTGTACAAGTCAACTGGAGGTATCAAATCTACTGAAATTTTGTTACGTATCAATATTTTGAATAAAATGAGGACATGCTGGTATCCTAAATTGATGTGAACAAAAATTTGTTGTTATTATATTGCAATATTGCTGTCCATTGTCATGATTGTATTATACATTGAATCCTGACATAAAAAATATGGCTGATTTACTATGCGGGTATATAGATTTACAAATTAAAGTGCATATATGGTCAGTTTTGGTAATGCGGTCAAATAATTTTGTTGTACAAGTCAGCTGGAGGTATCAAAACTACTGAAATTTTGTTACGTATCAATATTTTGAATAAAATGAGGACATGCTGGTATCTTAAATTTATGCGAACCAAAATTTTTTGTTATTATATTGCAATTTTGCTGTCCATTGTCATTATTGTATTATACATTGAATCCTGACATAAAAAATATGGCTGATTTACTATGCGGGTATATAGATTTACAAATTAAAGTGCATATATGGTCAGTTTTGGTAATGCGGTCAAATAATTTTGTTGTACAAGTCAGCTGGAGGTATCAAAACTACTGAAATTTTGTTACGTATCAATATTTTGAATAAAATGAGGACATGCTGGTATCTTAAATTTATGCGAACCAAAATTTTTTGTTATTATATTGCAATATTGCTGTCCATTGTCATGATTGTATTATACATTGATTCTGGCATAAAAAAATATGGCTGATTAACTATGCGAGTATATAGATTTACAAATTAAAGTGCACATATGGTCAGTTTTGGTGGATGCGGTCAAATAATTTTGTTGTACAAGTCAACTGGAGGTATCAAATCTACTGAAATTTTGTTACATATCAATATTTTGAATAAAATGAGGACATGCTGGTATCCTAAATTGATGTGAACAAAAATTTGTTGTTATTATATTGCAATATTGCTGTCCATTGTCATGATTGTATTATACATTGATTCTGGCATAAAAAATATGGCTGATTAACTATGCGAGTATATAGATTTACAAATTAAAGTGCACATATGGTCAGTTTTGGTGGATGCGGTCAAATAATTTTGTTGTACAAGTCAACTGGAGGTATCAAAACTACTGAAATTTTGTTACGTATCAATATTTTGAATAAAATGAGGACATGCTGGTATCTTAAACTTATGCGAACCAAAATTTTTTGTTATTATATTGCAATTTTGCTGTCCATTGTCATGATTGTATTATACATTGAATCCTGACATAAAAAATATGGCTGATTTACTATGCGGGTATATAGATTTACAAATTAAAGTGCACATATGGTCAGTTTTGGTAATGCGGTCAAATAGTTTTGTTGTACAAGTCAGCTGGAGGTATCAAAACTACTGAAATTTTGTTACGTATCAATATTTTGAATAAAATGAGGACATGCTGGTATCTTAAATTTATGTGAACCAAAATTTTTTGTTATTATATTGCAATTTTGCTGTCCATTGTCATGATTGTATTATACATTGAATCCTGACATAAAAAATATGGCTGATTTACTTTGCGGGTATATAGATTTACAAATTAAAGTGCATATATGGTCAGTTTTGGTAATGCGGTCAAAAAATTTTGTTGTACAAGTCAGCTGGAGGTATCAAAACTACTGAAATTTTGTTACGTATCAATATTTTGAATAAAATGAGGACATGCTGGTATCTTAAATTTATGCGAACCAAAATTTTTTGTTATTATAATGCAATTTTGCTGTCCATTGTCATGATTGTATTATACATTGAATCCTGACATAAAAAATATGGCTGATTTACTATGCGGGTATATAGATTTACAAATTAAAGTGCATATATGGTCAGTTTTGGTAATGCGTTCAAATAATTTTGTTGTACAAGTCAGCTGGAGGTATCAAAACTACTGAAATTTTGTTACGTATCAATATTTTGAATAAAATGAGGACATGCTGGTATCTTAAATTTATGCGAACCAAAATTTTTTGTTATTATATTGCAATTTTGCTGTCCATTGTCATTATTGTATTATACATTGAATCCTGACATAAAAAATATGGCTGATTTACTATGCGGGTATATAGATTTACAAATTAAAGTGCATATATGGTCAGTTTTGGTAATGCGGTCAAATAATTTTGTTGTACAAGTCAGCTGGAGGTATCAAAACTACTGAAATTTTGTTACGTATCAATATTTTGAATAAAATGAGGACATGCTGGTATCTTAAATTTATGCGAACCAAAATTTTTTGTGATTATATTGCAATATTGCTGTCCATTGTCATGATTGTATTATACATTGATTCTGGCATAAAAAAATGTGGCTGATTAACTATGCGAGTATATAGATTTACAAATTAAAGTGCACATATGGTCAGTTTTGGTGGATGCGGTCAAATAATTTTGTTGTACAAGTCAACTGGAGGTATCAAATCTACTGAAATTTTGTTACATATCAATATTTTGAATAAAATGAGGACATGCTGGTATCCTAAATTGATGTGAACAAAAATTTGTTGTTATTATATTGCAATATTGCTGTCCATTGTCATGATTGTATTATACATTGATTCTGGCATAAAAAATATGGCTGATTAACTATGCGAGTATATAGATTTACAAATTAAAGTGCACATATGGTCAGTTTTGGTGGATGCGGTCAAATAATTTTGTTGTACAAGTCAACTGGAGGTATCAAAACTACTGAAATTTTGTTACGTATCAATATTTTGAATAAAATGAGGACATGCTGGTATCTTAAACTTATGCGAACCAAAATTTTTTGTTATTATATTGCAATTTTGCTGTCCATTGTCATGATTGTATTATACATTGAATCCTGACATAAAAAATATGGCTGATTTACTTTGCGGGTATATAGATTTACAAATTAAAGTGCATATATGGTCAGTTTTGGTAATGCGGTCAAATAGTTTTGTTGTACAAGTCAGCTGGAGGTATCAAAACTACTGAAATTTTGTTACGTATCAATATTTTGAATAAAATGAGGACATGCTGGTATCTTAAATTTATGCGAACCAAAATTTTTTGTTATTATATTGCAATTTTGCTGTCCATTGTCATGATTGTATTATACATTGAATCCTGACATAAAAAATATGGCTGATTTACTTTGCGGGTATATAGATTTACAAATTAAAGTGCACATATGGTCAGTTTTGGTAATGCGGTCAAATAATTTTGTTGTACAAGTCAGCTGGAGGTATCAAAACTACTGAAATTTTGTTATGTATCAATATTTTGAATAAAATGAGGACATGCTGGTATCTTAAATTTATGCGAACCAAAATTTTTTGTTATTATATTGCAATTTTGCTGTCCATTGTCATGATTGTATTATACATTGAATCCTGACATAAAAAATATGGCTGATTTACTATGCGGGTATATAGATTTACAAATTAAAGTGCATATATGGTCAGTTTTGGTAATGCGTTCAAATAATTTTGTTGTACAAGTCAGCTGGAGGTATCAAAACCACTGAAATTTTGTTACGTATCAATATTTTGAATAAAATGAGGACATGCTGGTATCTTAAATTTATGCGAACCAAAATTTTTTGTTATTATAATTGCAATTTTGCTGTCCATTGTCATGATTGTATTATACATTGAATCCTGACATAAAAAATATGGCGGATTTACTATGCGGGTATATAGATTTACAAATTAAAGTGCATATATGGTCAGTTTTGGTAATGCGGTCAAATAATTTTGTTGTACAAGTCAGCTGGAGGTATCAAAACTACTGAAATTTTGTTACGTATCAATATTTTGAATAAAATGAGGACATGCTGGTATCTTAAATTTATGCGAACCAAAATGTTTTGTTATTATATTGCAATTTTGCTGTCCATTGTCATGATTGTATTATACATTGAATCCTTACATAAAAAATATGGCTGATTTACTATGCGGGTATATAGATTTACAAATTAAAGTGCATATATGGTCAGTTTTGGTGGATGCGGTCAAATAATTGTGTTATACAAGTCAACTGGAGGCATCAAAACTAGTGAAATTTTGTAACCTGTCAGTATTTTGAGTAAAAAGAAGACATGCTTGCACCCTTAATTTAGGCGAACAAAAATTTGTAGTCATTATTTAAATGAATTAAACTATTGCTGATTGTGGCTGCATAGTTCAAGGATGTATAACTAACAAGGACGTATACACCTAACATCAAATATACTTCTTTTCAAAAATATACATAATATGATTGAATTTGATCTCGGAATATATATATATATTCAGTGCCTGTTATCATTGTAACCGAGATCGTTTTTATAATAGATAGATTGTCAGATCACAGATAAATTTGTGTTACGTTCTGTGCGTACTAATTTTCAAAAAATTGTATTTAATCCTGTTCATAAAACGGAAGTATTAATTTTCAAATTACTTTATTTTCGATGTTTATACTACGAAACAAAGATATTAAAAATATTTTTTGTTAAATCAACGAAGAGCGGTCCTGGTTACAAGTTAACTTAGTGTTGAGCAGACCAGTCAAAAGTTAACTTGGGAACAGGTCTGGTTTTGATCGGATTTGTCCAAGCAGAAGTTAACTTTGTGGCAGGACCGGTTTACAAGTTAACTTATGTTAACTTTATGACAGGACTGGTTCCGAAGTTAACTTATGTTAACTTTATGACAGGACTGGTTCGAAGTTAACTTATATCAATAGCGGACCTGTTTCCAAGTTAACTTTTTGGCAGACAAAAAAACAGTCCTAGGACCAAGTCCGCTTTTCAAGTTAACTAGATTTTGGTCCTAGGACTGGTCAGAGCAGTCCTATATTCGGTCACAGGTTAACTTTGACCAGTCCAAATGACTGGTTATCAAGTTAACTTGCTGTACAGGTTAGGAGTGCACCCATCTGTATACAAAAGTACCTTTACGCGTCCTTACATATTTAATGTCTTACAAACAACAAACACACAATAAGAAAGAATAAACTATGTTTACCCATTTTACCGAATCAAACCTTTTGTTTATATAAGAATTATGTCTTTGTCGTTAGAAGTCATGGTTACAAGGTTACAATTGCAAGAACTTTAGATGTTACAGGTTAAGTTTCAGCTTGAGATAAAATTGATAAAAAAAGTAAGATCACAAAAATACTGAACTCAGAGGAAAATCAATTCGGAAAGTCCATAATCAAATGGCAAAATCAAATAACAAAACACATAAAAAACCAATGGACAAGAACTGTCATATTCCTGACTTGGTACAGGCATTTTCAAATGTAGAAAATGGTTTATTAAACCTGGTTTTATAGCACTTACCCTCTCACTTTGGTGACAGCCTAATCAAAATCCGTTATATTTACAATGAACAGATACAATAAATAAAATAGTCAAAATATGGGTACAGCAGTAATCATCGTGTAACAATTTTAAAAGGAACAATTTAACAGAACATAAAACATCTATCTACAAACACATTCATTGATTTGCGTGTCTGACGTCAAATTTTTTTATACGTCACATATATTTGTCGTTCAATGTAGCATACAGGGTTAAACAAATCAAGAACAAATGTACGTTTTGATCCCTTAAGGGACAACGAGATATCATTTAAAAAAATTAAATGTAAACACTTAGTTCATTAAAAAACGGGAAAATGGTTCAAAATATTAAAAAGATATTTGAATAAATCTTAAATACATTTTGTGTAATTCCTTATTTTTAAAAATCACATTTCGTTTGCTTGACATACTTATCGTATTGATAAATTAATTTAAGCACAATCACAATGGGACCTGATACGTCATAATCGATTTACTGTACCTTGTAACAGACACATTCAAATTAAGATAACAGATAACCTGTTGTGTAAATAGTAAACGGTTTGTATGTATGAGTCAGACATGATGTTTGCAGCAGACAAACATAATACAATGTAAGTATTATGTTTTTATAAGTAATCATGGTAATACAAGCAAAATATACACAATATTGTACAATAGTTGCATGTTACTATGAATTGTTTAAATTACCATGAATAAAATTGAGATATTGATTCAAACCTCTGAAATATAAGAATATAAGAATGAAAGGTGTGATCTTTAATAAGACAACTATTCATAGTGAAAGTATCTTAAACAGTGAAAGGTCGCAAGAGGCTATCAACAGTGCACAAAGTCCATTACAAAAGGTACTTCTGATTCACTCAGTTTTCCCATTTTCAGCATAGAAAAAATGCACAACTCTTTTGTCAAAACACTAAACATGTATCACTAAATTTAAACTCAAATTGAACTTGAAGTAACATATGCATTATACAAAGAAAAAAACATATGGCTTATAATAGCGACTGATTTTACACAATATAGTATTTGTCGAGCTTTTCCCCCGTTTCAGGCCGGATCCTTATATCGTTGATATTTCAAGTCAATGTACAATTATTGTTTTTATACTGCAATCTAAAAAAAGTATTTCAACACAATGAAATACATTACCTGATGAGACCAACAATCGATGGCGAACAGATTTGTTTGAGAATGAAATAAAATATAAACAATAAGCATAAAACATAATTATAAATAGTTTGCAAACCAAACACATTAACATGTGAAATATGTTTGTTTTCTAAAAATTGCAAAAGAAATACGTTTGAGTCGTTGTACACATTTGAAACAAAAACAGATTGAAGAGATCGTATGAATAATTAATTATATTTTTGACAATTTCTAATGTTCTATTAAAATATTCATAAAAAAATGTGATATCAGGACAGTGACTGACATATGACAGAGAAATATACGGTCAACGCATTTTGGTTGCTCAAATATAACGAGTGCAGTATAAAAATCAATAACATTACCTTGGAGCCTCTTTTTACTAAGAATGTTCAATATATTTAAACATATATAGTGGTCCAAACATATCGATAATTATAACTCTCTTGTCTCCACAGGTTGAAAAAGGAGCGTGTTTTGTTAAAAATATTTTTGTTCACATTTTGTTAAAATGGTTAAAAATTGCATTTGGTATGAAATAATTTCAAAATGTCTCTATACAAAAAAGTATGTTCACGCTTCCTTACATTTTTAATGTCTTACAAACATCACATACAATACAAGAGGAGTAAACTATGTTCACATGAATGAATTTTATAGACATATAAGTACCTACGTCTTTCGGCTCTGGAATGACGTCATCAAAGAGGGACGAAAGATAACAGACGGACATGCACACTCATAATTCAATAATAAACTGAAAATGCAATGGCTAAAAAGAAAAAGACAACCAGACAAAAAGTATTAAAAAAGACACAAAAGAGAAAATTTAAGACTTAGCAACACGTACTGCACCCTAAAATACTGGAATTATCTCATGTGTTCCTGATGGGTGAGCATATCGTGCTCCACATGTGGCACCAGTAATGTTGCTCAAGTAACACATCCGAATCCAGAAAAGACTCATACTTAAGACGTTAAATGTACTGAAAAATCCATCAGTCTGTAACGCAACACTCAAATGCCAGACAAAAATCAGAAAGTTCTTCAGAGAACAATATAGTTTACTCATTGCTATAATCAGTACAAATGGTATGATCGCCAATGAGAACACACTCCACATGAAACCAAATGGAATAAATTTAACAACTTAAGGCCACTATACGGGTAATCATTACTCATCACCTCAACCTCAACATTATTTAAGTTCTTTTCCATTTAGTTTAATATATGTTAAACCTGATGGCGCTATTTCATTGGGTATGCCCTATATAATGGATCATGTCTTTTGTTTTTTCTTTCTTTGTCATGGCGTTTTTATAAATGCTGAAGTGGAAAGTTTTGTATATTAAAATACATTATATCATCTTACTTCCTATACATGTCTTTGAATATGATTGTTTAAAGGCAACCGCGTAGAGACCGTGTTTATTCCATATTAGGTTAGTAGGCAGGGCTTATTTCAAAGAACGGTAAGTAGTTTTTAAAGTCCATTTAAATGAAACAAAACGATATTGATTGAAAGTCGTAAAGACGAAGAAATAAATGATGAAAGATTGAATATCATTCATAAAACACATTCAAAGCTACTTAGTTATTTATATTGGCATTTGTTTTTGTATGCCCAATGGAAGTAGTTTCTAAATGCTAACGGTATTGAGAACTTGCTCATTGTGAGATGTCACTAGTCTGAATACGACATGTAAAAATAGTCGGTAAGATAAATTCGTTACGTAGTGGTTAGTTACGTATTACGGTATATATCAGGTCAGTAAATTCCATATGGGGATTCGAGATTTGCTCTCACCTCATATGGAATTGACTGACCCCATACATCACAAGCACACTATGTAACTTATTAGATATCATTTGTAACGTTTTAGATGATATATTGCCACTGCTTTTATAACTTTCAAAGAAGAAATTTCAAGCAGTAATGTTGTCAAATGAGTGGTTTATAAACCCTTTAATCGTGTATAGAATACCATAAGCATACTTTAGTAACCTTTTACTTTTTGTCTGAATGAGACTCGCCAGGGGTGGTCGTATAAAATCATTTTGAACAATTTTTGAAGCTAAATCAAAAGTTTAAGTAGAGCATTGAAATTTTAAAGATACGTCAAATCTGTCATAGGCTATTAGTGAGAGAAGATAGTAAAATGAACGTTTTGATCCTTTAAGGGACAATGAGATATCATTTGAAAAAAATTAAATGTAAACACTTGAGAATAGTTTATTAAAAAAACGGGAAAATGGTTCCGAAATTTAAAACTTAAATAAATCGCAAATACCTTTTGTGTAATTCCTTATTTTGTAAAATCACATTTATTTTGCTTGACATAATGAGTTATTGTATTCATAAATTTATTTAAGCACAATCCCAATTGGACCTCATACGGCGATTTACTTAGCCTGGCGACAGACACATTCAAATTAAGATAACAGATAACCTGCGTAAACAGTAAACGCTTTTCATTATGAGTCAGACATGATGTTTGCGGAAGACAAAATGTAAGTATTATATGTTATAAGTAATACGAGCCAAATATACACAATATTATTGGTTTTATCTGTTTATTGTGTAATAGTTGCATGTTAAAATGAATTGTTTGAAATACTAAGGATATTCATTTGATAGTGAGTCTAACTTTTTAAATATAAAAATATATATATTTTTAATCGAACAACTATTTATAAATATAGTAAAATATCTTAAAGAATGAAAGTTCGCAATATACCATCGACAGTGCGCAAAGACCGTTACAAAAAGTAACTAAGAATGCTCATTTATGACAAATTTCGAAAAATTACAAAATAGGTTAGACAAAGGGATGCCAGTGTCTTTGCAGAAAGTTCCTGAACCGGGGATATGTCAAAGAACGTTTCGTCCTTTTTATAAAACAAAGTTTATCGGAAGGTGATGCCAGTGTCTGAGCAGAAGGTTGATAAATCAAGGGTATGTCAAAGAACGTCTCGTCTTTTTTATAAAATAAAAGTTCACGGAAGATGATGCCAGTGTCTAAGCAGAAAGTTGATGAACCAGGAGTATGTTAAAGAACGTATCGCCCTTTTTCTAAATTAAAGTTTATCGTAAAGGTACCAAGACTTGTTGATAAATATTCCGTACCAACTTCACAAATACAACACGATGGTGTTGAGGTATTAATTCTGCGTACTGACGTTGTTTATCATCTTAATAACGTGTTAAAGTGTTAATCTTTTAGTCTTTATTACTATAACGTTTACTGATTGGTCTGGTTTTTGTTCTGATATCCATTTGACGTGGCTCTGTATTTATTCATTTCTCGATTGAATTATTGTTCTATCATTTTTGTATTAACTTTCATTTTTGCTAATGTGCTTTGTTTGTGTTTCTTTGATATATATGACGTGTTTCTGTAAATACGTAATGTACATCCTTCCATTGTGTTATTGCTCTATGATAATTTTTGTATTCTTGTCTTTCATATTTGCTAATGCTTTGCATTTATGCCCTTTTGTCTTCTTTTGATACGTAACGACTTGACTTGTTTTAGAAGAAGGTCACAATAAGCATATAGACAAGCGGTAACAAGAACAGGGACATATTAATTATAGATTATGCAGAGGATAAGCCTAAAAGAACTATAGACTATATTCTGTTTATACTTTGAACGACACAATTATTCTATATTTCTACTTCGAAGTTGTTTAAATTGGTTGGGTTTTTTTGTGCTTCTTTGTAAATTTTTTGTTTATTTTTTATAGCGATTAAGATTATAACACAATGTTTACTGCTGTGCCCCCTTTTTTTTTTACTAATTTACCTATTTTGTTTTGTTTACGCATCGTTGTCAATATAATAAAATTTGATGCGACTGTCATGCAAGGGAGATGTTAAGCTACCTATAAAACTAGCTTCAATCAATTGTTTTCTACGAAAATATCTGTACCAAGTCAGGAATATGACAGTTATTATCCATTCGTTTCATGTGTTTGAACTTTTAATTTTGCCATTTGATTAAGAACTTTCCGTATTGAAATTTTCTCTGATTTTAGTATTTTTTTTGGATTCTACTATGTACTGTACTCTGTAGTATCAAATATGTCATGACTGCATGACTGCATGTTCAGGACGAATGTCCTAGGCTACATTAACATATAAATAATTTATGTCTAAAATAAAATTATAAGTTCAAATGGGAAATGGTTAGGGAACCTTCATTAAACTTCAAAAGGCAGGAGGGTGTATGTTTTTTTTCTTTTTTGTCAAAACAATATTCAATTCCCAAATCGATGGGGAAAAAATCTGTTCAAGCAGACTGTAGGGACCGCGCTGTGCGTCGCCAATGTCGCAATTTGCGATTTTTTATTTCATCTGGCGACAAAATACGGCTGCTGGCGATATTTCTGGCGCCAATATTTTCTTGTGTAAAAAATATCTTGACAATATCGATCTTCATTTTAATTGGTAAAAGTTAAAAAAAAAATGTACACAATTTTACCTGGCGACAAGTTTATGACTTCGTTTACGACCCCAATCTAATCCACAGTTACAACAGGTGTCATAATCTGTTGTTACAGGTAATCCATTTATAGGATGGGTCATTAAGGATCATCCACATTAATTAATTCAAATGGAAATGGTCAGTGGGCATTTTGTCTATTTCATTTGTTTAAATTGTTTTAATGATAACATTATAGCCTGACACAGCTTCCAAATATCCTTCTGTAAAAAATAAAAAGTAAACCTTTGGAAGTATATATTTTACCTTTTGAAATAGTATGTTTGACATCGTTAATGTATTGAAATATTTATATCATACGTAGTTGATAAGTTGTAACAGAGAACACACATCATTGGTTTGATTAGCAGAGTTCAAAAAATTAATGGTCACATTATAATTCAGATTGTCTGTTGTTTTGATGACAAAGATTATTTTATCTTTTTAAATTGATCTTTAAAACTAGTTTTATTCAGAAGAAAGTAAAAACATTGCTTGGCTGTACCTTAATTTAACTATCTATATCCAAATTAAATTAATGCAAGCTGTAATCGATGATCACAAATTGAATGTTTTGTTTACAAAGGTTGAAAGCCATGTGCTTTTTGGCGGAAAAATTCGAGAAACCCCCTTAACCATGTTAACAAGAAACAGTTACATTTCATAATTATTTATAGACAGTAAGAATTTCATTTTGATTGACTGCTAAGAATCATTCTTGAAAAATCATAATTTCTTGGAGTGAAACTGATAATACCCTAATATTCTACATCTAGGGGGGGGGGGGGGGGGGTGTTCTTTTTTTTATATAGTTTGGTTAAATGGATTTGAATTCTGAAACACTCAATGTGGTTAATAATTCCTTTATTATTTCCATCATAATCAGAAACAAGCTACATGTACAAGACTTAGGTATTATATATATAGAATTGCCTTTATAAAAACATTCTAGACTTTTTGTCAGTATGTACCTGTAGTAGAAAAAAATATGGTAGAGCCTAAAATATTTCTACTGGGCCTTGGGAAAAACTTTAAGGATATAGGCTGGCTTCTTATTTTTTTTTCTTCATTCAATTACCCATTTTTTCCTATTCTTTACATTTTAATTCAAAGACATTTTCTCTATTCTGTAGCATATACAGACCATAAGTTAATTTATATTCTTATACATATGAAATACTGACAAAAGAAAATAAAGTACACATGTTGTTTTGTTGTATGCATATAAACCCTATGCTATAACTTACTTAGTAGTACATGTTTAACAAAAAAGATGATGTAAAGTGCAGGCTGAGTGCATAAAAAAATAAAATTAAACATAGTTTAAATTATTTTTTTTGTAGAAAAAATTAAGACTCTAGCTGGTTCTAATGTTTGCTTAAAGTTTTCAAAACTGACGACAAAATATAGAAGCTGGCGATTTTTCTGGCTCCAACTTTTTGGGAGCCAGAGCAGCCCCTGCAGAGGACAAACAAAAATATGTTGAATCCAGATCTTCACCAAAAATTATTTTTATATTTCAGATAAGCAAAATAAATTTAACTTTTATATATCTAAAAACATTTAAAACTTCCAAAACCGCACAAGTAAGTCTGTACACAGTAGTTTTTAGGTGAAAATACAGCCGTATTTGCTAATTTGTTATGAGGAACCTTAATACTAGTGTTGAATTTTGACTAAATAATTTTAATTGATAGTGCTGAAGGGCTTCGCTGAAACAAATTTGACTCGTAAAAAAAACCCACTCGTATTCCTGATCATCGTCAGTTTGTGGGTTCTATATCAATTTCAGTTTTATGTCATTTCTTGCATATATTTTTTTGTAAGCTTACTTTTCACGTTTTATGTGACAATAACTTTAGTATAAGTAAAATTTAGAATGGAATTTAGTATAAGTGAATGGATCTCTATGAAATTGTACTAGAAGGTTCAATACACAAAATGAAGATTAGAATTAATTTTGGGGTTACGGTACAACATTTTATGGGGTGTTTTTTTACAAAATTTTGTGTTTTTCTTCAAAAATTTACCCTATTTACATTGATTATTACTCATCTAGTATATATAGCTGTAACAAATACTGATTTGGCAGGAGATGCACACATAATAGGATGTTTTAATTATTTTATCTGTAATTTGTACATTTTTCCTATGATGTGTACTCCTTGATAATGACGACGTCAGTATCATGATAAAGAAGATATATTAAGTAAGTATATTCATAATTGGCATGCGCCAGTGCGCCACAAAAGGATCTTCTTTCCCTTAAAGGCCTTTAATTCCCAAAATTGCACATGATTTTTTTTCTCTCACAAAAACACATGAGTTATCTAGTAAAAAGAACTGTAATAAAAATTTAGTTCAGCCTTGTTGACTGTTTCACTGATTGTGTGAAAATTTTAACAGAAAATGTACAAAACACTTGATAAAATTGCATTATCTGCAGAATTATTAAATTTCTCACTTTATATTCACAAGGACATATATATAACATATTGTCCATGCTATTCTGATCTGAGTTTTTATTCATACATATACTGGCATGGCTAGTGCTGTTCCAAGTTGTCTTCTTTTTCGGTTTCCTGAGAAGTATTTGTTTAACCTTTTCAGTCACAATAAAGTGTTACAATTCTTATTTAGACGCAACACATAAATAGTGACCAAAAAGGTACTGCGTTCACAATGGAGAAGCTGGAAAAAAAAATTAAATGTAAATATTTTCAATATTTTTGTAGAACTATATATCATGTAAAATTAAAAATATATGTAGTAAGAGATTGCTGCTGAATAGAAATATTTGGGTTCACCTGATACCTGTTTTAAAATTAGTCCATTTTGAAGTTTGAGGGTCCAAAATTAAAATATGTTTGATTCCAACTGACATAAAAAATTTGATGTTTTTTATATGCTAAATATACATTTGTGGTCGAATCAGGCTGTACGTGGTAAAGCATTTTATTGCGTTAAGTGAAAGAAGACATGTAAGATTTCAACAGCTTTCTGTTTTTTTGTTGAATAATTTTGTTACTGAGTGCAACTTTAGTACTGTGATGTTATATAACCATAAGTGTGTATTGCTGAATAGGTCGAAATGTGAACCTGATATAGTAATAAAGTACTTGGTAGAATGAAAATGTTTTGATCAGGTTTAAACTGACGCATTAAATATATAGGCGACTGCTGCTGCTTGAATTTTAAAGGATGTAACCCACATTCTTCCAAGTAACATGCCCTGTATATATTTATCAAAGTCATGGTATTATCATGGGTTATCATATCATAGGCAGATCCATATGGGGACTGGGGGGGGGACTGGTCCCCCCTTTCGTGGGAAAAAAAGGTTGATTATATAGGGAATCACTGAAGCATGACTAGAGCGGCCCCCCTTTTATTTCAGTCGGCGCAACCCCCCCCCCCCCCCCCCCCCAATCTAATAACCGTGATCTCATTCAACAGTATAACCAACGTCATTATCACTGTTTCTTGATATGGAGAAGTCTGTGGCAGATGAACATAAGTAGGAATGGTCAACCAGTGCACCGGCGTTTACCCCGCATGCTGCATGGCCATTATAAAAAAAATCTCGAAATGTATCGTATTGCTTGCTGTGTTCCCATGACTGGACAGAACTTTACGCTAAATATGTTATCATTAATTATGATTTTGTGACTTTAAATGAAGTACCTGTGATTATTTTTGACCTCACTGATAATAGAAAGATGTAGCAGACGAAACATGGCGTCAGATGCTGTTATCCAAACTTCAGTAATTTCCGGGGTACAATAAGATTTCAATAAACTACACAAGTTACTAAAATTTCTGAATTCTTGTTTTTGTAACAAATGAAAATTCATGTCGTACTAAACATCGAAATTATTTCAATCTGTCTCGTTTTTTCAAGTTCGCGTTGAAACGTTAAATTCGGCAGCCATTAAAAAAAAATAATCGTACGAGATTTAACGAGATGGGTCGTGTAGAGAGAGTTATCGTTCTTTATTCCAAAACGATGCTTCTACCATAGGTGCCAGCTAAAGCTGGCATATTATAACAAAGTCAAAGTAGGACTTTCTTTGAGATATTTATAAGACACCATTGATTCCCTCCTAGATGAAAAGTGCTATTTTAGAATACCCAGGGTTGAGCAAAGTGGTACACTGGTATATGGTCACTGTAGGAGAACTGATCCCGAAACAACACCTCTACTGCAGGTACATACTTCAAAAATTGCAAAATTTAACTACCAATCAAAAGAGCAAATACTTATAAAACTCGAAACCCTGACCAGATGAACACCTTCAAATGTGTACAAACAGTCAGCTTAGTTAAACCTTTTTAGCATTTAAATGCAAACTGTAAGATGAATTATCCGGAATAACTATATACCTGGCATGGGCCGAACGGCCGCACGGACGGGCAGGGGTAACACGACATGCCCCAACTTTCAGTTGCGGGGACAAAATGAATACAGCTAATTGTTCTCTGCAATATGAACAAAAACACATTTGGCATTCAACAACCCATGCCAAGCCCTCTATCACAACTGCCTGTCGTGGACACGAATGTTGTTTGGTTAAAACTGCTTAATTGTTATCGTAATCTGCGATAGCGATGTAGGAAAACAACAACAAAACATACGTTCCATCTTTATTAAAAGGCCATAATACCTAAAATATAGAGAAATAATATCAATAGAATGTCCTATTTTCATGGATCATTTTTTTCTTCTGATCAAAGTTACCAGATCCCAGTATAAAGCCATTCTGTATGTTGCGTAATAATGTGACAGTTGTAATGCAAAATTTGTTTCCGTATGTATTCAAACTTTAAAGCAACATGCTCGCTGAGGATCTTAACGTAACGTAACTGGTACAGAACATTTCATTTGGCTTGCACAATTAGTTTTATATATCAAGTGAATTTGAGATAAGGGATGCTGCAGCCAGCTGATGTTAAGCTCCATATTTTGATCTTTTCTTAGATATTGAAACATATGAAAGTTGACAAACTGGTTCCCGCGGGTATCACCAGCCCAGCAGTCAACACTTTGGTGTTGACATGAATATCAATAATGTCGTCATTTTTATAAATTTCCTGTTGAGAATTGAGAATTTTTCGAAAAACTAAGGATTTTCTTATCCCAGACATAGATTACCATAGCAATATTCAGCACAACTTTTTGGAAATTTGGATCATCAATGCTCTTCCACTTTCTATTTGTTTGGCTTTATAAATATTTTGATATAACCGTCACTGATGAGTCTAATGTAGACGAAACGCGCGTCTGGCGTATTAAATTATAATCCTGGTACCTTTGATAAATATTTACACTACTGGGTCGATGCCACTGCTGGTGGACGTTTCGTCCCCGGGGGTATCACCAGCCCAGTAGTCAACACTTCGGTATTGACATTAATATCAATAATGTCGTCATTTTTTATAAATTTCCTGTTTGCAAAATTTTGAATTTTTCGAAAAACTAAGAATTTTCTTATCCCAGGCATAGATTACCTTAGCCGTATTTGGCACAACTTTTTGAAATTTTGCATCCTCAATGCTCTTCAACTTTCTATTTGTTTGGCTTTATAAATATTTTGATATGAGCGTCACTGAGGAGTTTTATGTAGACGAAACGCGCGTCTGGCGTACTAAATTATAATCCAGGCCACCATTTCACAAAGCCTTCCTAACTTACGATCATCGTATCAGTTTACGATTTGTTTACGTGTGGTTCTACGTTCCCGCTACGTGTGTTTCATAAAGGCATCGTAAAGGACCACCAAGTTGATCGCACGTTACGTCGTGTGTATCATCGTAAGTGTATCGATAACCTAGAAGAGTGCTTTCTTTCACGTCCGCACTTTTATCGAGTATGGCATGCCAAATAAACATTTTTGAAAATAATTATTATGGATGGCGAATTATGGCGATATTTTTATTTCAACATTAATACAACTAACGAATTTTATTCCGTTTTCAATATTAATTCAAGATATATGACGCTTACAGTCATAGGACAAAAGTGAGTTCCCACTCAAAAAATGTCCTATCATTTCAACTAAAATCGGTAATTTTCAAAAAAATATTACCAAGTAAGTCTATGAGTGATTTTTATATAACAGATACTATAACATGCAGAAATGTCTGAAGTTTAATTGTTTATTTGGCCATATTTTTAGGGGGGTTCTTTTTCATTATTTAACGGGTTAAACAAATGCATTTTTTTACGATTTTAATTTGGTTAGAATACATAGCAAACTTTGCCGTGAGTCAAGCAATAATTTTCTTCGTGTTCACCTCGTCAGTAATTTAAAATACATATATTAACAACATGGACTTTGTACCAATATTCGTTTTGGAGACAACAGTCAAATATATTAAACGAAACTATCCGACCCAGTAAGGGTCTAGATTAGTGGCAACGAGGGGGGTTGCATTTCTTTGTTCTGTAATTCTTTTAGCCATTCTTATCTTTTAGCATTAAAAAATATGCTTATACTTTAAGTTATGTGCCCCTTTAGAATTTGCACTACACAAATGAACATATTTATCAATTTTGTTAAATGTCTAATTGAAACGAAACACAGAAAAATATAAATATTTTAACTTAGCTTATTTGTAATAATTTGGATATATGGGATAACAATTTAAGCAGTAGATAAGATGAAATTAGTTATATTTGATCTTATCTAGTTTGTGATACATGTATATGAGGAAATAGTACCGAGAAGCTATCGCTGTGCATAAAGTTTTATAACATATATACAGCATCATTAATAGTTATCCGACATTAAGAGTAATCTAGAATCTGACAGAGTAAAAATGTTATCACCAGAACAGGTTATATTATATTATTAATGGCCCATTATATAGGAAAAAATGCTTATCAATAAAGTCGTTTTGGAGGATTTTAAAATGTATTTAACTTTTATTCGTAGTGAACGAAACATAGGTTTTCCCCAACCCCCAAAAAATCAAAAACAATGTCATCCGTCTTCGAGCATTCGTCTTCCAGATCTATAAAATATATTGATTTTTTTTATGTTTTTTTTTTAATTGGAATGAATTATGGATCTCTCAAATATGAAACTGAAGGCGTAGGAATCATTCCCGCGAAAGAGACGTTTGGATTCTGCAACTCCCTTAAAATTTTCCATAAATTTTGAAATTATAAAGAAACTAAGGAAACTTCATCAGACAAAGTTGATCTTCGTCTGCATGATTTGGCTATTTATTAGGTTCTATTTGGTCTGATAGCTCTTCAAATGTTTCTGTTCTTTGTGCATGCTTCGTTCCAAAAATAGAGAATTATAGCTCTTTGATTGTATGACTAGTTGTTGTATGGTTTTTTTTTCAGCTGTACAGAGCTTTTTGTTGTCAATAGTTATTTTCGTCGGAACTCTTTCACGAAATTTCATTGTTGTGATAATTATTGACACAATGTAGGAGAAGGATGTAAGGTTAACTAAGTCTGCAATATTGGACAAAAATACAGATGCTTATTAATGAACATAATTTGCATGGCTAAAATCATTGAACCAGTTCTGATAAGGACCAGGTAAACATTTCATTCCAAATGATATACGTATATCAATATTTAATTTGGTATGCAGAAAACGCAGAGTTTAGTTATTTTGTTTATCAACTTTACTTTATATTCTCTCTTTTTTTTGGTGGGGGGGGGATGGGCATTATTCTTTATTCTGTAAACCTCATTCACAACCTCATATATCTTGGGTTATTTCAAATAAATATCTGAATATGCAAAGCATAAAAAAAAAAAAAAAACGTGAATATTAAATAATATATACCGATTTGATTGGCCAATAACTGTTTTAACACACGACGCCATCAATTTACGTGAATATTTTGTAAATCTACAGACGATACTCCGCATTCCACGGCTCCTAGGAAAGTTTCTTGTATTGTAACAAAAAGCGGGAAATATGAGTTTATGTAGTTAAAATTGGTAACTTTAAATTATTAACTTTTTTACATTTAGGCTTCTTCCTTTTTTTCCTAAATTGTTACATTATTTAGAAAATTGCGATTTAATGTTATTGTTTTGTATTGTTTCTATCAATTTTTTTGTTTTATTAAAACTAGAAATTGACCTGTTGTCTCACAAGGAAACAGCTGTTTTGACGTTTTTTCTAGAAAAGTTCCTAAATATTCAAAAACGTTTCACCCAAATTATGTCTTCAATTCAGTGAGCAATATTGAATTTCATGCTAAATACAGGAGCTGACCAGATTAAATTAACGCGACCTATTAAAAAGTCAAAACAATAAGTTTTTATTCCAATTACAATTGAACTTTTATATCTAGTCGAGATTTATGTCATGTTGATCTGTAATATGTTTATTTGTATTAAAACTTGACCAACTTCTTTAAATCTGGCAGACCGTACGCGAACAGTCCGACGTATACGTATTTTGAAAAGTACGCATACAGTGTGGTCCGTACGCGTACGGTACAAATACTATATGGTCTGGAACATACGCATCTATCTATATTGTTGAAAACTATTCTATACTATGTTATCGTCTGGATGTTCTTAGTTTGTCTTTGTCATTTGATTGCTGTCTTATTAACGTATAACCTACATTTACAACAGTTTTGTATAGCTAAAACGGCTATTGTGTATATAATAATTGTCGTTCTTTCCCTAAATAATATGCTTAAAAGAAGATGGACCGAATAGAGATGTGCACAGGCACTTGTTTCGATCTATCAATGGGAAGGTCGACTATCCATATATATTACAAATTGAAAGTCGACCTTCCCATTGATAGAAACAGGTGCATTTGGCGATGTCCCTAAATAAAAAAAATAAACTAAACAGAAAAAAATCCTTCACTTATCAACTGTAAATTTCCCCTCCTCCTTCCATTTCTTTTTTCTACTGTATTAATTTTTGAAGACATGTCGCATCTACACAAAGTCTTATTTATCTGCAGCTTACCCCTCCCCTATTAGTTTTGGTATATATGATCTACATTAAATTCGATCCAAAAATAGTCACTAGAAAGGCATATATATATATATATATATATCTAAATAGTTGCAATAAATTCCATAAACCAAGAAACTATTTACAGTCAGATATTTATTTCGATATTCTAATTAAGATACATATCTTTTTTGGCCGAAATTACAAAAAAAATAATTATTATTTGGTTTGACTGTGAAGCACGGATTTAAGATTTATAATGTACACATAACTTTAAAAATGGGAATAAAACATCCTTCTTTAAACGTTTTATGGATTACCACTGTGCCTGTAGTGATATAATTATAAATAGATTTCAGAACGCGGACGTGATAGAAAGCCTATTTATCAAATTGTTGTAAGACGAACGCCGGTAGGAAATAAGATGAGTAAACAATGATTAATACCTTAGATTTGCATTATGTAAGGTGCTTGCATATACAAATAAACAAACGAAGAAAGACTTTAAGTGTAGTTGTATAATATTGAAGATTCTTCTTCGTCTTCTAACATTTTAGGCATCTTGACTAAGAATAAAGAACGCTACAGCCATGTTAGATGAATTGATTCATTTTCGTAGAAAAACTACGATGGAGTTACACCTGGGTATAGCTGTAGTAAGTTACGCCAGGATTTATCCATTATTTACGATCATCTTAACTTACGACGGCTTTGTGAGACGGCTGTAAATCCTACGATTTATTTACGATGGACTTACGATGACACGTAGACTTACGAAGGCTTTATGGAACGGTACCCTGGTACCTTTGATAAAAAAAACCGTGTTATTTTATTTTTAAATTACAAATTGTCAAGTTTTCGTTTCTTTGCAGTAACTTTTTGTCTTCGTCGTGTTACATTGATTATGTTTATGTGACGCTCGTGCAAGATCATACGTGACAACAGTAGACAATATTTGTATATCTTTATATTTCAGAAAGATAGAGGGTCAGGACTCTTCACACCTTAGATATTAATACATGGACACAAGTAACGTAGAACCATATATATATGAAATAAAAGTTCCCCAAAAATAATTTGTTATCTAAAAATATAATTTTATATGGATATTATCTTCTTTTGAGAATATCATGCCTGATTCACATCAATAGATGTGTATCTTAAAGACCATAACTTATAATCACAAATAGGAGAAAACTCACTAGTGTTACCACTTTTCAATTTCAAATTTGCTATAACTTATACAGTGACGAAATTAATGTCATTGGTCCAACATTACTCTTAAATTAGAAAATATGGCAATTAGTTAGGATGAAAAATGCTG
Source organism: Mytilus galloprovincialis (assembly GCF_965363235.1). NCBI lineage: Eukaryota > Metazoa > Mollusca > Bivalvia > Mytilida > Mytilidae > Mytilus > Mytilus galloprovincialis. The sequence goes on from NC_134851.1 coordinate 58,377,489, forward strand.
GTATGACATATTGCGAGATAAAATGGGTAATCTATGTGTCAGTCTTGTACAGCATTGTTAAATGTAGAGTTAATATATATATTTTATAATTATGCTATCGTTCCGATATGCATTTTGTATGCGTCTGTCACATATTCATTGATATTAAAGTATAACAAAAAATATATATCATAGTAGATTTCAAGTTGTTTTAAAACTACTTCAGATTATCTAAAATTAGTTAAAGTGTTTTGAATGGAAATAAATAATTCATTACATGTAATACAAATACATTCTTTATTTAAAGAAGGTAACTCATTTAACATACAATTGTTAATCTCACACAAGGCCTTCACACATTTAAATGAATAATTCATATAGAACAATAATCAATAGATATGTACACAATTACAAATATATATATATATATATATACAAAAGCATGAAAAACAGACTGTAGAACTAGCATGGCAAGAATGTCCTAAAAAAGTTTGTCTACTCATTTTGTTTTATAATAAAGATATTAGCACATTTCATCTTAAAGCTTTCTATATGTCTTAAATCCTTTAAATTATTTGGCAAATTATTCCAAATGATTAGACCAGAATATTGAAAAGTCTTTTTGAAGTATTCAGACTTTGGCCTTGGTATATGAAGATGTCCAGATGTTGTTGACCTAAGAGAATAACTATATAGATCACTGCACGCAGTAAATTTACTTGTAGGATAAACTGGCGCTAGTCTATTCATACATTAAAACATTAAAATGGCTTGAAAATATTTTATCCGAGTATAAATGGTCATCTAATTACGTTCTTTAAACTTTGATATTGATTGATAATCAAAAAGTTTATTTAAAATTAATCTTGCTGTGCGCTTTTGTAGTTTATGAATCCGCTCAATGTTGCAATTTGCGGTAAAACCCCATATGGTGCAACAATAATCAATTATTGGTAATATATAACTATTATAAAAAAGGACAAGACCTTTGCGAGGTAAGTATCGTTTTAATCTTTTTAGCAGGTATAATCTACTTGAAAATATTTCACATACTTTATATATGTGTACTGACCATGATAGATGTTTATCAATATAGATACCAAGAAGTTTTTGCGATAATACACACAAGACATCGTTACAATTCTCAAGTTTTCTCTCAGATACAATAAGCATACATTTGGACTTCTTGTTATTTATTATCATATTGTTTTAGCACACCATTAAATTACGTTTTCAAAGTCTTTATTTAAATAAGAGATTAAGTTTGAAATATATTTGGACGATATATGCAAGGTTGTGTCATCTGCATATAATTCAGACTCTGTGTGTTCTAATTTAAACGGGAGATCATTTATATAGATTAAGAATAATTAAGGTCCTAATATGGAACCTTGTGGGACCCCAAATGTTACATTATTGTATCCTGATTCAGTTGTTCCAATTCTAACCTTTTGCAATCTATTTGAGAGATAGGATGAAAACCATTTAACAGAGTGATCATCACATTTATATAAATTAAGTTTCGATAATAAGATGTTATGATTAACAGTGCCAAATGCTTTTTTAAAAAATAAATAAAACAGCAGTAAAATTGCCTTTGTCAAATTCTTCTATCCATTTGTCATTTATTTGATAAGTGCTGTGTGGCAGGAATGTTTTTCTCTAAATCCAGATTGTTGTTGTACTAATAGTTTGTATTTAGTTTAAAATGAATACAAATGTTTAAACACAGTCCTCTCAAAAATTTTGGACACTGTAGGTAAAATCGAAATAGGACGCTAATTGTTAGGATCATCCTTATTACCGGCTTTGGAAATTGGAGTTACTTTTGCATACTTTAAAATATCAGGAAATATACCTGTACATAAACTAAGGTTTATGATATGAGTGAGAGAATCTACTATTATTGATTTTGATACTTTTAATATTCTTGGGCCAACTCCATCGGTCCCGGTGGATTTATTAATATCTAGATTTGAGAGATATTTAAAGACATCATCATTTGTGACAGTGTATAGTGAAAACAATGTGTTATCATTAATTTTGGATTTAGCATAATTGTTTATTTTCTCTGATTCAAAATTAGAATGGGGATGTGGAATAAGTTTTTCTCCCACTGAACTATAATGATCATTTAAGCAGTTTACAATGACAATGTTATCCGTAAGATTATTATCTTCGTATGTTATCATATCAATATCATGACCCGTTGTAGAGTTAAGATCTTTTAAATGTCTCCATAGAGTTTTACAGTTTTTATCATTATTAATGGCTTCCATGAAATACTTAGATTTTGAAGAACGAATCAGTTTATTTGTTAGGTTCCGGTACTTCTTATAATTATCCGTATCTTTGTTTTTATGATAATAATCTCTCTAGTGAGCTGATTTACAGATTTCATCTGTATACCACTCTGATTGATATTTATTTTTTTATCCGTTTAGTTACAACAGGGGCATGTTTATCTAAAACATTAATAATAAGATAATACCACATATTAATTGCTTCATTTGGGTCACTTATTTCATGTATAACATTAAATGGTTGTTCAGACAAATCATTTTTAGAATAATTCATTCTTCATTAAATGTTTTGAAGTTTCTGTATTGAATCTCTAAATGTGAACCAGATTTATCCTTGATAAGCTCAGAAAATATGTTTAAGGTGCAGCTAATGGGATAGTGATCACTTAGGGCATTAGATGGCACTGTGACATCGATAATATTTGAGGGATTAGTGCTGAAAATATGGTCAGTTAATGTGACACTAGTTGAAGTAACTCGAGTAGGGTCAATAACCATTTGATGAAGACCATTTGTTGAAATAAAATTTGATCATCTAATAGGAAGTGTCTTCATATAATCAATATTAAAAACCACCCATCAATAAAATATTATCGTTTAGAGGGAGGGCATTAATGAATTCTTTTTCTATATTATAGTACTAGGAAGTTTGACTGTTTGGTGGTCTGTACACAAAGCATAATAAAAAAAAACACTCATTATGTTTTGGGAAAATTTTAAACCACATAGTTTCAATGTTTTCACTTTCTAATGAAGTTAGTCTTTGATATTTAATATTATTATCAAAGTAAACTATCCAGCCTCCACTTTTTCCGTTTTCTCTATCTTTTCTTGCATTAGTAGAGCTGTAGCCGGGAATATTGATCTCATTTGAATCCTGCTTGCATTTTTTTTATTTGAAAACGTTTCGCACATACCGATGATATCTTGTCTCTGTGATTTATTAAGATTTTCAAAGTTAGCTCTTATTTCATCAATTTTAGGTAAAATATGTTGTATATTATGGCATGTTAATTTAAAACCTTTTTGGGAGTGGCCATAAGTATTGGTAAAATCTTGATTAGTTTTATTTTGCCTAATTGTTGAATTTGATAAAGATTCAGGGTTAAGATTAATTCTTTTATTTTTACAAGAGTTATTAATACTATTTATATTTAGCTGGTGGTTCTTAGTAAGGTTACTTTCATTAATCATGTTTATAAAGGACACATGTTTTACAACAATCAAAACAATCATTTTGACACAATTGTATGAAGGATTTCAAAAGTATTTTTTATACATATGTTATCTGATTGATCTGATTGACATTCTTTGCTAATTTTTCTTGCAGAGTGGTTGTACCAACAGTTAATCTCTTGATGTCCAAGACGAAAACAAAAGTTACATTTGATCCATAGATGATGTTTGCAGTTTGACAGATTGTGATAATTTGATCCACAGTTGTAACAGTAGGAGTCCCATGTATTTATGTAAGGCTGCACTGACGAATTGACATTTCTTATAGGTATTACTTCGTTAATGTTATCAATTAGTTTCGTGGTTCCCGAATTTGTTAGATGAACACCATCTGTGGATATCAAGCCTGGCACTATTTTCCCATTACGCAAAACAAAGCTATCTAAATGGTTGATAAATGTGACATTTCCTCTATATTTATTTTCGAAAGGGCTTGATTAATATGTTCGAGGTTTGTTTTTGATCTGGGTAAACATCCACCAATAATGATAGTTTTAATTCCATTGTTTTTTGCACTTTGGATAGCATTTTTGTATTTCCGTTTGAAAGTTTGAATAGATGATTTTGCATCATTTCCACCAAACTGCAGAACTATTGTTGCAAACGGTGATAAATCAATTTCTTCAATCTTTCTTTCAAAATCCGAGACTAAAACACCCCGATTGGTACTAACATATACATTATCATTTAGATCAGTTGTTTTGATTCCTTTTGTGATTGAACTTCCATAAGTTAAAATATTGTCAGAAATTCTGTCTATTCGGTTGTTCCGAATTTTCAGTTTGAGTTTTTTCCTAGTGGTAGATTTATTTATTTCATTTTTTGATGTAGTTACAGCACTGCTTGCTAGAGTTGAAGATATAAGAATTCCACTGTTGAAACTAGCATTAGCTTTGCTTAGTTTACGCTTTGGTTTTGGAGTATGTGACACACGATTTGTGTTTCCCATTTTACCGGCTATTTGCTTACTTAATGTACTTATATCATCTTCTAGACCCGTAATTGTTTGATTTGCCAATTTTAAGTCACTAGAAAGTCTTAACACTTATGCTTGGAGTTTTTGTTCACTTCCTCTGCATTCCTCACGTTCATTTCAGAGTTTTGTATTTTCATTTTTTTTTTATGAATAATCTTTATGAATTCTGCATTTTGAACTGTCAATGTAGAGATATTTGAATTAAGGTTTTTCAGCAAGTTTACAATTTTGTCAGAAAAACAGGATGACATTTGCTTTGGCATGACAATGGAAGCAGGTGGTAGAGTGCTTGTGTTTTGCTGAATTACTGTGGATGATAATGATACTTTTTCAAGATTGATATTATTGTCATTTTCACAGTTCGTTGAAAGCTCGTTAGGGATGGTAAGACTGGCATTTCTAAATTCTGCTTTAACTGTTGTTTTGCTGTTTTCAATTGAAACCTCTGTGTGGGCAAGATTATCAAAGTCATAATTGAAAGAAGCTTCGCTTACCTCACGTTCTTTGATGTTGACTAAGTCCCTAATTTTACTAAAATATTTGTCCCTCCAAGTAATACAGGTGTGTTTTCCTAGCACTAATATAGTTCCGTTAGTGTAAAAAGTAATACTGACAAATTTTCCTTCCGATTTCGTTGAGGATTGAATTTGAAGTCCATTTCTGGTTACGTGTTCAGTTACTGTAAATTTCCCTAACATCACTTCTTTACACGCCTCGATTCATAAATGTTTTCTGGTTAAAGTTGTTCCAAATTTTATATCACAGGGTACACGTACTGCATTCCCGTCGTCGTCAAAACGGTCGCATTGAAAGTCCGTACTTACCTCCTCGTTTGGAAGTGTTTTCTTGTTTTTTCCGACATTTCTTTTGATTACAGTGCTTGATTTATTTACTGATAGTTCAGAATCCGAAAAAGAAAAGTAACACAACGTACTATTAAAGTCTGAATTTACACTTGTTGATACTTGGTTGTATGATCCATGATTAGTAGTGGGAGCTCAGGGAAAACACGTCTGCATCCTTCAAGGTCTTATCTATGAGACATATAATACAAGAGATTCGCAACCCTAGTAGAATCCAAGTAACGATAAATGAAATCACGTGAGACCGGACGTAATTGGGATTATGATGTGACCTGGCCATGGGATCAAGATGAGAAAATTCCGCCATTGTTGTTAAGAGAGACGATACGCTTTAAGATTTGTTTTCTCGTTTGTGTCGATTGTTTTCACAGCTAAAGCATGTAAGTATATTCAAAAGATACATCTAACTAGTTCTACCAGTTTGTTTATACTATAATGTGCTGAGATGATGATAATAATAAAATGCAGACCAAATTTTATTCGGTCCATTCAGCTTACCCTACTTATTGGTGTAGAAACGGTGTGGCCCACCATTGTTTTTCATAAAACTTAGAAATTTACGATCATATATACAATTTAATAGTGTTATTCTACTCCCGGTTGTTATCCCGTTAAAATGATACTATTTTCGTATATTTTGATCAAATAGTGTTTACATAAAATACCATCACAGTTGATTTATTTTTTTCACATTGATATCCAAATCAAGCTATGCGAGAACTACCTTTTTTTCAGAAAACTTAGAAATAAATGAATAAATATGCAATTTTATAGCGTTATTCTACTCTCGATTGTTATCCCGTTAAAATGATACTATTTTCGTATACTTTGAAAAAAAATTGTTTTCATGAACTACCTTCAAAGGTGATTTATTTTTTTCACATTGATACCCAAATCCAGCAATGCGAGAACTACCTTTCATCATAAAACTTAGAAATTATCGAATAAATATGCAATTTAATGAGTCTGTATTAATTCCAAATGTTATCTTGTTAAAATAAGATCAGCGCGGCATATATTTGTATACCATGGACATGTACACTTTCCCAATATATTCCTCTTTTCTTTATAAATTTTGCCCATTATTCTCTATTCTTTATTTATTTAAGCATCCCATCATTCTCTAATCTTGATATTTTGATAATTTTTTTCTTCTTGTCTTTACTTGTCTGATTTCAATTCATGCAGTTATTCCAATACTCTTATTGCATGAATGAAAGACAGTGTCAGAAAGTCACATGATAAAAAGTCGCAATTCATTTTTTCTGATTATTTTCTTTGAACAAAAAACGCTTATTTCCATTCTTGAACTATTGTATATAATAAAATTGAGAATGGAAATGGGGAATGTGTCAGAGAGACAACAACCCGACCAAATAAAAAACAAACCAACTTTGTAAACAAAAATTAGCAAACACATATCAAAAATGATCAAATAATTGTTAAAAAAAAACAAAATTTCAAACTGGTTTGACACTCAAAGGGCTTCATGGTGCCAAGAAATCTATCTTTTGCATGATTAAAATTAAATAAATCTTCATTTTTCAAATAAAATGACACATTTATTAAACTTTAATATGAATATATGTATTAAAAAGTAAATATTTATCTTATATATAGAAACAATTGTCAACAGATTATTTGTGATTTTTTTTGTCCTACCAAATTTGTGACTGTATGTCTTGTGACTTTCTGTCCGTTAACTTTTTGTAAACACCTTCCCATTGGCGGATCCAGTCCCTTTTTTTTTGGCCGATCAATGAATTTGAATGGGGACATGTGGTTGGAACCCCCTTTCTAAAATGGCTGATCCACCCGCTTCCAGATCCTCATTGTAAACCCCTTCCAGACCCTCATGAGATAGAAACAGAGTCTGAGACTAAATAAAGTTGATGTCAGCAACTTACATTGTATGTTCACTGTACGACCTTTAACAATTGACAAACATATCAAATAAGTGTACCTCATAGCAAGCTTGAAAGGACTATACATGACAAAATGAAATTTAAAATAGATTTAGCATAATAAAAACCTGCAGAATGTTGTATGAAATATATGTAGGAAGTACAGTTTAAAAGTAAGACTAATAGATATTGTATAATATGCTCTACAAATTCAAATTTCTTTTCAACTCTAAAATATATCTATTTTTTTTAATTTAGAATGCCAAAAGAGAAAAAGATGTAGTAAGTTAACAAAAGGAGTTACAAAAAAAGGTAATCTATGACCATGAACAGCTGTTGGAACCATTATGGAGGAGATATCTGTTCCCGTTTCAATCCACAAAGAAGATGAAAAGGATCATCTAACTATGACACATCTCTCTGGTCGAGTGTGTACGTTCTGAGGAAAATTCTTTTACATCAGAAGAAGTCAAAGAAGAACTCTTGTTAGATGAACCTCAGACCACACTTATGCAGCAAAAAAACAGCCATTTGAGAATGAAAAATATGTACACTTGAATTTGATTGTCATGCTGATTTTTTCTTGCACCACTGGAAGGCACGGAGCAACTGATTACACAAGAAATTGATATTTGCAGTGAATGAGACACACAATAAACATGATGAACCTTGCCTGTACAAAAAAAAATGTCATACACTCGCACATTAATATATTAAAAACTATGAAATATTTTCCACTGGACGTAAGGCAACCATCAATTAAATCAGCCTGATCGACAACTAAGATAGACACATTTTCGTGCAGTTTGTATAAAGAAAAAGGTTTTAACTTACAAATCAAGTCAAATAGTTGTAAAACTATTTACACATGTGCATGTCTGTTTCAATTCTAAAAGGAGATTTTAACTAGTCCAAAAGTTAAAAAAAAAAAGAAAGAAGGGAAACGTGTACATTTCAAAACATTTAGATATCAATATGGCATTAAAACTGGTGTATGCTTTGAAGTCAACTTGTCAAGTTAACAGAAGTATAACATAGTAAAATTTCACAAAAACTGTTACATGAAAAGTCAGCAATACCTGCTGCTGTGAGTTTTTATTGTATAATTAGCAGTTCCTTACACTTAAAATATGGATTAATCTCTTTATATTCGAGGTCAAAAGTGAGACTAATATTGCCATTTTCTATTAAAGGATCATTAAATGTAAGTCCTAAATACACAATCCGTGAAAAGGAGAAACCATAAATTTACCGACAATCATAAAAAAAACTCAATGCAAGCTCATAATGTAAATTTTGAAAAAAACACACTTAGAAAACAATTTACTGTCAATCATAAAAAAAAAATTTAATGATCTATACAAATTATGAATATAGGACGAAGTCGATCAAGATTATCGATAAAAAATCAAACACATTAATTATTTTTTCTACACTTTAATCAATTTTATATTTTGTAAAGTGTAAATAGTATTTTCGAAAAGAGTGGACACCTGTGATGTAACAACTTCTTGTGTACCAGGTGTCAAATAAAACTCGTTTTAACAGGTTGTGATTAACTTGACCATCGAATAATTCAAGCCTAATATATACATGTCACACTGTGAAATTATGTCTCCGAAACAGGTGTATATTTAATAGAAACCTATTATGAAACTATCAAATAAAATGAACTCTGATACAATTTATTAAATGTTAATTATTTAATATCGTTTTTTTTTAATTCAATATCAAACTATATCTCTTTTTCAATAATACAAATAATAAAAAAATTAAAATGACATTGAAATAAATAATTATGTATTATATGTCTCTGATTTAACACTGAAACAGTTAATTTATGCTTAAACATTCACCCTTACTTCGAGTACTTGTAATACTTTGATAATGACTCTATTATCCAAAAAGATCTCGCGAGGTAAATAATTACATATACTAGTACTTGTTTGAGGTGGCGAATCTGTTTTTCTAAAGGTTTTTAAGTTCTTTCTCTTTTCCGATTAATTAAGATCAACTATCTATATGTGACGTCATCAGACATGGCCGCCTTTTTTTATGACGTCACAATAGGAATGTTAGAGCAAATCAAGAAAATTTGACGTCATAATCGAAATTTACCCATTGAAGAACCGAATTTGAACGAACCATACGTTTATCAAATGAAAAACATCAATAAAAGGACTGAATTGGTTAAGAATGAGAGAACGTACCTCAACGTACTATGTTCCCTATGAATATAGTGAAGCCCAGGTGATCGAGTGGTCTAGCGCGTCGGATACAGTGCAGGCGATTTGGAGTCACGATATCTCAGTAGCATGAGTTCGAATCCCGGCGAGTGAAGAACAAAACAAATTGCGAAAGCAAATCAACATATCTATAAAATACTGTGAAAGTACTTTTATTCGTGGGGTACCAATTTTCGTGGTTTTCGTGGATGACTTAATCCACGAATTTAAGTGTCCAACGAAATAAAACAACCATTGTCGAAATCAAGGCATGGAAAGATACCAATGTAGGTTTGACTACTGATATGATCTAGAGAATATATTGAATAACCTCGAATCTGAGAATACTTTAATAGCAGCCACAACACTACAAATGCATGCATGATTATACCCATTTAATCTTTGATAACCTAAACTGTACAACTTTTGATCTTTTAATTTTCATAAAAAAAGTTTTTTTCAATGAAAGTCAGATTTCCGGTATTGATATGCAAGTATGATAAAGTGTTCATTTTATTATCTCGTAGTTCTCGTACATATGGGAAATAATAATTTCATGCTCGGCTTGATTTTGATAAGAATTATTTGACAATTATAGTAACGCTTACAGCATTTGTTTATAATACTGATTTCTTTAGGTGACATTTGTATGGCCTAATTAACACCTTTGATGGTCCTTAATCTGTTGATCACTTTATTTTGGGTTAATTAGTGTTGTCACTATGATTTACAGGATCAATGTTTACTTTGCAATTTCCTTCAATTCAGACTATTTGTAACTTTCGTTTCTAAAGGATTTTTATTTTTATTTTTTTTTAGAAAACTAAAATCAACGAATTTAAAAACCCACGAACATGTAAATATTGCTCAAACCACGAAAATTGATACCCACGAATTAAAGTACTTTCACAGTAGAAGATGTGGTATGATTGCCAATGAGACAACTATCCACAAAAGACCAAAATGACACAACATTAACAATTATAGGTCACCGTACGGCCTTCAACAATGAGCAAAGCCCATACCGCTGATAGTCAGCTATAAAAGGCCCCGATAAGACAATGTAAAACAAGTCAAGGGAGAAACTAACGGCCTTATTTATGTTAAAAAAATGAACGAAAATCAAATATGTAACACATAAACAAACAACAACCACTGAATTATAGGTTCCTGACTCGGGACAGGCACATACATAAATAATGTGGCGGGGTTAAACATGTTAGCGGGATCCCAACCCTCCCCCTAACCTGGGACAATGGTATAACAGTACAACATAAGAACGAACTAAAAAAATCAGTGGAAAAAGACTGAACTCATCAGATAGACAAAAAATAAAAGTGGACGTGGCCGGGTACTTATACATCCCGACACAAAAAGACACAATGAACAGATCTGAGAGTACTCGCAGTTATCTGACAGCTAGTTCAAAGCCATTAACCACTAATAAAAAAATCATGTCCTTAAGACAAAGCAATCAATCTGTACACATCCAACATACAATGGATTTAGTATAAGACGTCATAAACAGCCAGAGAAAAACATGACCTTGTGCAATGCCAATTTACAGGTATCGACAGATTGTAGATCTATGAAAATGTATATGTATACAGCTACTGAACTACTCAAGTTTCCCGTTTTTCCGTTTTCGCTCCGTTTTTCCTTCGTTCCGTTTGCGTGTTTAGTTCATTCCGTTTACGTGTCATTCATTCCATTCATTTCGTTCATTCCATTCCGTGTTCCATTCCGTGTTCCATTCCGTTTATACACGACATAGCATTATAACAAGCGTGTTGTTCGGTAAATTGTGAAGCTAATCATTTCGTTTTAGAACGTTTACAGCGTGTGTGAACGATTATATATCATTCTAAAACGAAAGGTAATTGGGTTCGTTTCACAGATAAATTTCGTAATTTTTAATCACATCATCACATGTATTTTTCTTTATTAAAATAAAATACGACAATCACCACATGATGGTCACTGGCTCAGGTCTGAATAGACCGTCTTTTTTAATTAAATGATGTAAAATTTTGTTAAAACTTTTTTGTTCTCAGTATAGTCATTAAAAACTTGTTGAGACATGGAAATATTATATTTTACTTTCATGCTGAGATTAAATGTATTCACAGGTTCATTATTTATTTTTTTGTAAAAAGGATGTTTAAAAATATCCCTATATTAAAGTGTACTCTGCACATGGCTTACTGGATATACCGAGTTGCAAATATCTACATGTAATTAATTTACAATAAAACGAATGTAGAAAATTGTAGTACGGTAGTTTGTAAATAGTCTTCTTTCTATTTTAAATGATTAAAAGTAAATGCTGAATAAAATGTATCTACGATTGCTTAAAACATAGGGACAATATTTCAGTAAGTCTGTGTTTCATTTAATTTGATTTAACAAGCTAGATTTATATTTTTTTAATACAGCTACTGTAATCTTAAGTATTATAGGAAAATATTTTTTTTTATTTGCATATCATAAATACAATGAAATATCATGCATATGAAACATGAACTTGCAGCCTTGTGTTTAAGTTTAGTGGACTATTGACAATGACATATTTCTGTAAAGCTAAAAAGACATTTTATTGCAACAGATGTGTATTAATTAAAGTGGTGACAACGTTTTCGAGGATTTCATACATTTTTTAATCAATCCAAATAACCAGCGGGCGTACTCTGCAGGACATCTTTTGAAAACTTGCGAGACATTTCACACCTAGCTTAGTTGTTTAACAGATAATTATTCTACTGCCAATCATTGAATGGAACTTTTATTTTTGTTATTTTGAGCAAATGAGACTAATACTAGTAAAGATATTTATATATTTACATTGATCTTGATTTTTTTTGGTGTTTAAAATTTGTTCAGAAATATAATTCAGTATTTTTATTTCCTTTATTTGAAATGTTTACGCTTTCAGCTAATCTGACAATAACAGTGTAGTTATAACGTGATACCTATTAAGAGAATGATAAACGAAAAAAAAAGTCACAGGAAAAAAGTCCCGGGAAAAAGGTCACAAAGTCCCTAGAAAATAAAGTCACCGGAAAAAAAGCCACAAGAATATAAATTGCAAGAAAATAATCACAGGGAGCTGACAATGCGGTATGGGCTTTTCTCACAGTCGAAGGCCGTACGGTGACCTTTATATATAAATTTGTTAAAATTTCTGTGTCATTTGATCTCTTGTGGAGAGTTATCGCATTGTAATCATACCACATCTTCTTTTTTTTTATATATGTGTTGTGCAAAAAAAAAACCAAAACCATTACAAGTTGTCGATTTATTCATTGACAGTTGCTTTTTCAGTTAGTGAAACCGTTAATAAAAACAGTCACGTACTTTGACGTTTAAAATTAATTTGAATAAGCATATTAAGCATACTTATAGATGCATGTATGTAAGTTTGACACTAGTAATTTTGAGGCCCTTTATAGCTTGTTGTTCGGTGTGAACCAAGGCTCCGTGTTGAAGGCCGTCCTTTGACCTATAATGGTTTACTTTTTTTAAATTGTTATTTGGATGGAGAGTTGTCTCATTGGAACTCACACCACATCTTCCTATATTATATCTAAGGGCTGTATAGCCAGTCACAATCTTTGAAAACTTCCATCATCATCATCATCATCATCAATGGCTTTTTTTTTTGGGGGGGGGGGGTAAATTATAGATAATGATGATATTTCTAAAAACTTGTGATCTTTTTACAAATTTCCATAAACTAGAAATTAATATTCAGCCCTAAACGTTGCCGTTTAGAAAACCATAAATAATATAGTGTAGATATTTCAGCGTTGTCTTAAAATTTGCAATAAAAAAGTACCTTCAAATATTGAATCAAATTTTTCCAGATATATACATGTTGTATAAAGAATATTTTTTTCCGTGTTCTATTCCATTTATGCACGACATAGAATTTTCCTTTCCTTATCAATTGTACTCATGACTTAAAGTAATGTAAAATTTTACAACAAATCATCTACAAAATTGTACTTTATTGTCAGTAAGGACAAAAAGTCATATTTAGTGTAAAGTGCAAAGTCCCAAAAATGTAGTTAAAGTTAATTCATATGTATCAAATTTTATAAGAAATATTAACATTAAACCGGGGTAAAAAAAAATCTCAATTATACTAAGAAAAGAATATTCAATGAATATTATACAATATGCTTCGTCGCAAATTTGTGTAAAACCTTAGACTAATAGTACAGTTGCATTTTATCGACTGGTCAGTGTTCGGAACTTATGATAACAAATAGTTATAGCTTATCAAGGACGAGAAAACGAATAAAAAGCTATGTTTCACAAGAAATAAATATCCACCACAGACAAAATGACTTATAGATGTTAAACTGGTCCGCCGTTCCATCTATACATGTAGCTTTGCACTTCGAGGTGAACACAACAGGGGTCCAGTTTGTATAGATGTGAATTATTAAAGGTCACCGTCTCAAAATCATATGCACGTTTGAGTTTCAATCCCGCGATAATTACAGGGGTACATCAAAGTGACATATAATTAATATTCGTTAATTTTATATACCCAGAATGAATAGCTTGATTGTTTATACAGAGAATAACATAAATTTAAAATAAAAAAATAGTTGGTATGATTGCAAACTAGACAACTATTAACCAGAGTAGATGACAGATGAAAGCAACCATAAGTAACCTATAGAAAATCCATACCAATAGTACGCTCTAAGAAGGTTCCGAAATAAAACAATTCAAACCAGGAAATAAGTAATCCTGTTGCTGTAAAGACTTTATAACAGTTGTGTTTATGAATGAAATGGTTAAAGAAAGCATCAATCTGTCGATTGCTTTCTTTTGCTTACTGCACTACATCGATGAGTGTCAATTTCATTTTTTGCGAAAACAGAAATATTTTGTTAAAAAGAAAAAACTACCTAAACACCAGAGATACATTTAACTTCAGTTCTGTTCCTGTATCAATTCGCAGTTTTTCTTAAATATTTTTTTCTTATATGCGAAGGGATACCGTGCCTTCAGTTAGGTTTAGTATCATATAACCGAACTTTTAATTATAATATAATATACTAGTAGGAACTAATAAATTATTCGGTCCAAGGCCTGATTGATGAAAGGGAATTATCGACAACACAAAATGCAGGAAATAGTTGTGTACAAGAATTGAAACACGCTGAAGTACATCCATTATTCATAGTTCATTATCTATTAACTAATCAAATGGTCGCCTAGTTACAGTAACTGTAAGTAGAAAAGGGTATAAATTTGCATCTGCATGGATAGTAAGATTGTACAAGTAAAAAGTAAAACGCTGAGTATTCCACATGCCTTAGGTGTTAATTGACTTCTTAATTTATGACTTAATAGTATTATATTATGTAAACGAATTGAGAATCTGATTTATTCTTCCCGTAAAGTGGACAACATAAGCGTGAATACAAGTACTTCTTCGGGACAATTACAGATAATTTCTTTATTCATGCAGGGTAAGACTTTGGTAAGTTTGATTGCTTTGTTTGTATATTGACAATTGGAATTGGGATAACTGTCAATCAAATTTTAATATAACATATACTTGTTTTAATAATGCATGCCTGTCTATATTGTTTGCAGAAGTCGATCTTTATAATAGTGCTTAAACTAACGTTAATACAAACAAAGCAAGCAAGCCAACTGAAGTTTTACTCTACAAACATTAGGAAATTAGCTGTAATGGTACAATTAAAGCCAGGAGCATTTGAGATCGTAAATAAGTTACTGCAACCTAAAACACAGCCGTAGTCCGTTTTAAAATCGTTTAATGTGTCATTGTAAATAACGTTGTCTTGTCAATATAATTTTATTTCTTTTATTTAAATGATTATCATATTGCTTGTTCATGAAAACTTAAACACTTAATCTGGAGAGTGTGTGTCCATGTCTGCATGGTCACTGCTTATCAATCGTAATCCTCAACAATTAAGTGAACTTTCGGGAATTATCGCGTGATTTAATAGCTCGGATTTTTATATTAGATATGCGCCGTTAAATGTGAAAATGATCTTACTAGGATCATTTTTAGAATAAAAGTGCCTTAACCTTTGTTAAGTTATTGCATGCACGTGAGGAACTTACTTAAACAGTACATGATTTAGGCGCTCAAATGTCCTATACTTTGGCGCTCAAACGTCCTTTTTTTTTTCGCTCAAATGTCCTGTCAATGCGCTCAAATGTCCATTGCCGTACTAAACATACAGCTTTTTAGTAATCACTATACTGTATATAAGATATATACATGTACCCTCCCCCCCCCCCCGAAAAAAGAACAAACAAAAAACAACAACCAACCAGTACATCATTAGAACCCCAATTTATTCATCGTGGAAATATTGCGCTTAAAAAGAGGGGCAAAAGATGGCAGATATCAGAGGGACATTCAAACTCACAAATCGAAAATAAACTGACATCGCCATGGATAAAAAAGAAATAGATAGACAGACAAAAAATAGTTCACTGAACACAACATAGGAAACAAGGACTGAGCAACACAAACCCCACCAAAATCTTGGGTGATCTC
This sequence comes from Mytilus galloprovincialis, assembly GCF_965363235.1. NCBI lineage: Eukaryota > Metazoa > Mollusca > Bivalvia > Mytilida > Mytilidae > Mytilus > Mytilus galloprovincialis. The sequence goes on from NC_134851.1 coordinate 58,393,534, forward strand.
AAGTGTTCCGGAAGGGAAAGCAAATCCTGTTCCACATGTGGCACCCGTTGTGTTCTTATATTACCCATAATACCAATTTGATTTGATAGCTTTGTTTTAATTTCTGTTTCAGACGCGAATTATTCAGTTTTTGGTTAAAATGCACACCATTGATTTTTTTTTACAAAAATGTTTTTGAGGAGAATAAAATTATTAACCCGTATGCATAAATTCTTAAAACATAGGAAACATATAGACAATAACTGTTTAGTGTCTTTAAATATCAGCTGTATGTGTACGAGGCTAAGACACCGGTGTAATAACACGGCCGACACTCGGCTAACCGAGAGTTTGGTCGGTTAATCTATATTGAGTATGCGGCTATATCGGCGGTTGGTCTGTTAATCGGGTTGGCTAAAGTCTGTTAATCAGGTGTTATCGAGAAAATCATTGAAAGTTCAGCATGTTTCACTGTATAACTTTTTAAATATATGTTTATCATAAAAAATATTCATGTCTAACAAAACAATTCAATGTACTGAATCCAGTGGTGTAATTATTATTTTTCTAGCTTCAATGTACGATCTATAAAATGAAAAGGCGGGTTACTCATCAATAAATTTATACACATTTTACACACACAAACTGTACACAAAATGACACGTTGGTTGAATTTACGTGCATGCAATATTTTAAACATCGAAAAAAGACAGGCATTATGTTTGTTAACCATACTGAAATCATTGTGTGAAAAATCTTCACGAAAATCTGTATTTTGGTGACATAAATCAATTTTTAATTAAAACCTGGTCTGTTAATGGGTCGGATGTATAAAACCCGGTCTGTTAATTGGTCTGTTAAGAGTTATGAATGGCAATAAAAGTATAATTTTATTGCTATATGGGGTGTTATCGTATCAAATGGGTAGGCTCAAGACGAGCGGCTAAAATATACGGAAACAACACACGAGCAATGAAACATAAAATATACGGAAACAACACATGAGCAATGAAACATAAAATATACGGAAACAACACATGAACCAGTGGCGGATCCAAGGGGGGGGGGGGTCCGGGGGTTGTAACCCTCCTTTTTTTTTGCCGATCAATGCATTTGAATGGGAGCATATAGTTGGAACCCCCCTTTTTACTCTGGGTTGGGAACCCCCCCCCCCCTTTTAAAATGGCTGGATCTGCCACTGTGAACAATGAACAATTTAAACAATGGAAATAGAAAATTGATAAAAACGGTTTCAAAAAGTGTAATATTAAAGTAATGTTAATTTCATCCAAGAATGGTCGCATATGTCATGTGGATTCTGTTTAATTGTCATGCATGACACCAACTTGTCATCTACATTGGTAACCAGTATATAAATCAGAGATAAACGTCGTAATGTAACTTAACATCAGTAAGTAAAATATATTGGGATGCTAAAAAATACCTGTACCAAATCAGGAATATGACAGTTCTTGTCCATTCGTTTTTGATACGTTTTGTTATTTGATTTTGCCATGTGATTATGGACTTTCCGAATTGATTCTAAGTTCAGTATTTTTGTGATTTTACTTTTTTTTGTAAACAACATACGATTAAGTAATAGAAATAAAGAACCAATTGGAGGATGCTTACGAATTAGGGTTTTTCGTCCAGTGACAAATATCATGTGCATATGAGAATGACAACACGTTATATGCACTGGACAGATGTACAGTTTATATTTATTTTACCGGTACCCTGTGTTGTATTAGAAAGACACTTTCAGTCGGATTTGAGAACGTACTACTTTGAACAGACACAAAAATTGAGGCTGATTGAAAACATTAATAATAAATTCATGCATATTCCAGCGGCCAATTTATATCACGCTATATTGAAGTGACACCCTTCAATAAAATGCAAAGAAAGTCAAAATAAAAATGCTCTTACTAGTAAATCACAACCGAAATGAATGACAGACGGACATTTTTTTACAAAACTTAATGAACAATTGCATTCAAGATATTTGAGGTTTGCGTTATAACGCAAATATAGGAAGAAAAATAACAAAAAAAAAATGTGTGGCGCTAATTCGCTTCCGTAGGATACTGTTGCACCGTATTATCATTTTTTTTTTATTACTTAGGAACATCTCATTCTTAACTTTTTCTATGGGAAAATATAAAGGTAGCAAAAATAACTGTGGCTAAATAAATCTTAACTGACATAATTTCAATTGTCCAACCCATTAACAGACTTTATTCCCATAATTTTCATTAAAACGTGGTAATATTCACGTTATATTACAATTATGAAATATTCACCCATGCAAATTTATTTTTTAGACCCAAAGTACTATTTTGTGTCCTTTAAATGATATCTAAAATTGTTTGTTTCGACTTTTATTAAAAAATTCCTATGCGTATAAGCATAAATACTACATACTTGCGCGACGCCTTTTAATTTTACTGAAAACTGCGTAGACTATGAAATGTTTTTACAAATGGAAAATGTTCTATGATAGATATCATTTTGTCAGACACTTTTCTTTTTTTGATTTGGTTCTTATAATATGCCAAAAATCTGTATATTTGATACAGTTTAACATTAAATTGTGCGTTTTACTCTTAACAGACGTATAACCAACCCGATTAACAGACCAATCTCCCATATAGCCGCATACTCAATATAGATTAACCGACCAATCTCTCGGTTAGCCGAGTGTCGGCCGTGAATAAGAGCTTTATCGAGCTAATACTCCTGTTTCAAGCCGAGTACAAATACAGCTTAACATTTAATGACACTAAACAGTTATTGTCTTTATCCTGCGTTTAATTCTGTATTTTGTTCGTGTTTTGAAAGACACAAAACTTCACATTTTTTTGCATTTATTTTCGATTTGGAATCCCTTGCGTCCCGCATAGTAATATTAAAATCACAAATTCAGCTGAAGACGGGTTGAAAAAAAAAGAATCTCGAATGGTCAACAATAATACATGATCGCTTAAGGTAAATTATTGTTTATTTTAACATAACAACTAATTTCAGATCTAGATCTAGGTGAGGGCGTGCAAATATTATAATTTCACCGAGGGGAGCTAAACGAAACACACTGCAATATTTGTTTATGCCAAAAAAAAAAAAAAAAAAAAAAAAAACACGATACCTCCTGCTTTTAATTTAATCCTTTAAAAGTTACAACATTGTATAGTAATGCAAGAATATAAGGATGCAGGAGTGTACCATCTTTCAATGTATTTTGTCCTTCTGTATATACTACGTTACAGTAAAGGATTTTTTTTTTTATCGTAGGCGAATATTATTCTCTCAAAATGTATGCTCTCAAAATATTTCTTTATTGTTCCGTAGCTGTCAAAATTCTTATTCTATTTTGATGAACACATTTTAGTATTGTATTTTTTCGTTATAACTATTTTTTCGTCCGGAATATAAGTGAAATACTTGCCACTGTACGTTCAGAAAACGTAACAAAATAAGCTAAAAATCAATTCACAAAGCTATCATACATTATAAAATAAAAAGAATATATGCTAATTTGTTGCTATTATAAGTATTTTTTCGAAGTTTTATGTTTTAATATCAATTTTGAATAAGTACCGGTGTGTCGTAAGTATAACGGTGTCGTTCAATTTTTATTTAGTAGGGGTTACGGGGTTAGGACCAACTTTTTTTTTAACGATCAATGCCTTTGAATGTGGTAATATGATTGGAATTTCAATTTATCCTGAGTTGGAACCCACTTTTAAAAAAATGCTGGATCCGCCTATGAATATTTTCTAATTTCATCATAGATACTTGTATTTAATAAGACCATCCTTGAATTGTCCTGGATTTCCAACTTAACATAACGTAAAATTGAGAATGGAAATGAGGAATGTGTCAAAGAGACAACAACCCGACTAAAGAGTCGAAAACAGCCGAAAGCCACCAATGGGTCTTCAGCACATAGAGAAAATCCCTCACCCGGAGACGTTCTTAAGTTTGCCTCTAAACAAAAATATGTACTAGTTCATTGACCTTGGACATCAAGCTTAATCCGAAAATTATAAATAAACATATTAAAATTTAGGCAATTAATAAGTTTGCTATAACAATTTTGCCAACGATTAAATCTATCTGAAACAAGTGTACAAAAAATTAGCAATTTTCTGATTTATTACTAAACAAAATCGTAAATCATCGATGATAAACGTGATTAAACTGTTACATTATCACGATTTTATTTTGACTGTTCAAACAACAGAAAAGTTCCCGTTTGTGAAATAGATAACGACTTGTTATTTTTCAACCCAGATGTGAAACTTCAAAGAGTGAAGGTGTGATAGACGGATGCTAAAAATCAACATGTAAATTATATGGACGAGTAATAAAAAGGTGTTACATGTATGAAGTTATTCTGGAAACTGTTATCAATTAGCGAGATTCCGATCAAAGCTTTGTATTTGCAATCTTCGAAGAACGCAAAAAAAAGGGGCAAAAATAAAGATTGATATTATAAATGTAAAAGTTCAAAAACTTACTCACATTTAACATAAAAACAAATATGTTTTAAATATTTCTTAACAATATATTGTTTTTAATATTTGGTCTTTATTCTACTTTTCAAGACATTTCCAATATTTGCATATATAATTATATATATATATATTTAGATATTCAAGGCAGTTCTATTTCTTTTTCAATAACTTTTAGAATGATTCCCTTCTCTTATTTCTAGTTAATTTTCTGTATTTTATAAACGTCTTTTTTTATGTGCGTTAGATATATTTTCTAATTAAATCAACCGTTTAATTGTTTTGAGTCATTTAGGTAAACAGAAAACACAATATAATAAATGATTATTTTCTTCACTGAATATTCTTGCTACATTATGTAAGTATATTTGAGAGCGTAATTCGTCCTGAACATTCATGATATATGTGCCACTGGACTTCAAGAAACGAACAAACAATCATTACTAGCTAGTGTTTGCACTTGAATAAAAAATAAAAACAAATACACTGTACATGCATATGATAGCGGACTATGCGTTCACTTACAGATAAATTGACTGACTTTGGAAGTACTAGGTTATTTTGAAAAAGGTTAAATATACGGATCATACGCTAATGTAAAAGACGGGAACGATTACACTAAAGTCATCAAAAAAAAATGTTTTCCCTCCGTGAAACGAAATAAGAATATTTTTTATCTATTTTTAGGAAAAACTTAATGGGCGTTAGTTTTAAAATAATTTACAAACACGAATAGGGTCGTTCATTTCTTTAATAAAGAAAACTATGCAAATAGTTTGACGTGGATAACGAAAAAGATTGACACACACACATGTTTTGAAAGCATAATATAATATATTCTATTTATTTTAACCAGGGATAGCGACTGCCACTAAATTATGTTTCTGAGATACATGTACTCCTTAAATTTGCACGTCTTTTACGATGTACATCTCACTAACTTATATGAAAATAAGTAGAAAAAATGACAACTTTAATAATAAATATGAATAATAAAATAAAGAATGTTTCCATCCTATTTTTTTAAGAAGAGAAGGTATTTTGATATTTAAATTGATCTTGTTTGCCTTTCATAGTTTAAATATTTTTTTTATTTTACTATTTATCTACTCATTTCAGAGCTATCATTTTTATTTTAAATGCAATATCGAAGTAATGTAATGAATTCTATTCATAAATAAACAATGAGTAGTACGTACACTATACCGATTAACTTTGGTATAATTATTCGTTTCATTTGGAAATTTGAAAACTACCATAATCGCCAAACAACCAATCAGGTGAAATATTACCGTTTCTGAACGAAACAATGTTTGTTTACACGGAATATATTGATCGTTTCGTTCGTTTCGTTCACACACGACTTTGAGCGGAAAAACACTAGTTGACTTTAATAAACGAAATGAGTGGAGATACACGATTCTGACTGATTTAACTCGTTCGTTCTCATTTCATTCCATTCGCGTGTTCGTTCCGTGTTCGTTCCGTGTAAGAGGGAACGTTGAATGGTTTAGTAGCTGTACAACATACTAGTTATATTTAGTTAGCTTTTAATCTTCTTATAACAAAGTCAATATTTATACCAATAAAAACAATATTCAATGATCTTATCACAGTGTTGAATAGGTAACCTTTAAGAATAAGTTTTTTTAAAGGATCAACAAGTTTACATGGATCATTTCTAAATTTCCGGGCACGGTTAACAACATTTCCGTAAAAATGAGGATGTGCTATCCCATTTGAAATAAGTTTTATTCAGGGACAACCAAACTTTAAAACCAAATCTTTATATCTATGGAAAAATTTAGTAAAGGTTTTAAGTAATTTATGGTAACGATATCCCTGGTTAAATAATTTACCAGTAATACATAGGTTGCGTTCGTTAAAATCAAAAATGTCACAACAGACACGGGCATAGCGAACAAGTTGTGAAATATAAACACCGTAAGATGGTGCCAAAGGAACATCACCATCTAAAAATGGAAAATTAACAATAGGGGACGAAAAATCGTCTCTTTTGTCGTACATTTTAGTGTGTAGTTTCCCGTTTAAAACCGAAATATCTAAATCCAGGAAAGGACAGTCATTACCGAATACATTTGATTTATTTAAAGTAAGTTCCTTGGGGTAAATTTCAGCAGTATATTGAGAAAATTCTTGATTATTTAACGAAAAAATATCATCAAGATAACGGTAAGTGTTGTTGAATTTATCAATTAAATGCAATTTCGACGGGTCTTTACTGAGTTTAGTCATAAACTGTGATTCGTAACAGTACAAAAGCAAGACTGCTATTAAAGGAGCACAATTAGTGCCCATGGGGATACCTACAACCTGTCGATAAACTTTGTTGCCGAAACGTATGTAAATATTATCAAGGAGAAAATTATCAGCCTCTATCATCTCATCACACCTCCAGTAAGTATATCTAGCATATTTACCTTTCTCATTAGAGAAGAAGGCTTTAAATGAGTTGCAGCAAATATATCTACATTCAGCTTTACCAAACGATCATGTAATTAAATAGGAAAACTTTTGTTTAATAAGATAGTGTGGAAGTGTAATGTAAAGAGTAGAAAAATCAAAACTATTAACAGAATCATAAGGACCATCAAAAGCCCGCAATTTATCTAAAACATCCAAAGAATGTTTTACACTCCAAAAATGGTTTATACCACTATGTTCATATATTTTATTACAATAATTTATGATAAGCTCTTTAATAGTAAGTAATTAACTAGTTAAGAGCACTGACAGATTAGTTGTAGAACACTTACTAGAGGCCGAGATGAAACGATATTTAAATGTTTTTTTTGCGTAGTTTAGGTAGCCAATACATAGTAGGGACCTTCAAATGTTCAGAAGAAGCCTTAAGCTTTGATGTGGTTGTGATATGCTTGTTTACTATATGACTCTCTGTGAAGCTGATGGACTTAAATGTAGATGAATTTAAAATTTCATTCTTAAGAACGTCCGTGTAGTATTTACGTCATACCTCAACCACATTGTTGGCTGCTTTGTCGGCCGGTGCAAACAAAAACCGCTTTGAAAGTATTTAAAGTTTATTTCTTATTCTGGAAATAGGAGTTTTATGTACTGTATTTTTTACTTCTAAATTATTTTCAAAATGTGATATTCTCTTATCTACCACATTCCATGAACTAACATTGTTGGTCTGATGTGTTGACGAATTATATATATTCCTCCATGACTCTAACTGTTGTTTTCTTTCAACTTTTGGCGTTAAGTTAAATTTCAAAATGATATTAAGTGTAACCAATGTTTTGTTTTTTTATCAAAATATAAAATAAAAACAAACATAAAAAAAAACGAAAAAAAAACTTGTTTACTGAAAACAAAATATCTAACCAGTTTTTAGCTTTTTTATATGCATGCATACATGGTATAGGGTGTATAACTTTTACTGTGAACACTTTAACCTACAATCTAAAAGGTATTCCTAAATATAATAGTTTATGTTTTTTTTCAGCATGCAGTTTTAAGATAACAGCTTTTATCTAGTAATGGATAACCATAATGACCTTCCATTCTTGTCTGTAAAATTATATCATTACCTTTCTGATGTTGTTGTTGGATCTGAAAAAGTGGTCAAATATAGAAGATACTTTTATAAATGCTTTGATGACATCTTGGACGAGGGAAACGATAGAATAATCAGTAGCGGTAGCAAAGCAGAGGGTCTTGATCTTCCAGGTAGTGACCTAGATTTGATGTTGCGATCGTGTGTTTATATGGTTGACGACAAGCTTGGAAATACAAAAGAAAAGCATCTGATTCTAGACACGGATAATGCTTTGCCAGGTTTTGCCATAGTTAAAGTTTCTGATGATAGTGATCTTATAAACGACATTAACGTCACGCAGACAGTTCATGGAAAACTTTTGAAAAATGATTTTTTTAAACAAACGAGTTTTCAAGCGATTAAAGAAGATTTCTCATTACCTTTTATTAATGAAAAACTGAAAATTGATGTTAAAACACCGTTTAAAATTCAGGGCCCAGCAATATCTACTGCACTCAAAGGAATGACGGATCTTGATTATGTCCGATGCCTTCCTTGTCGTGAATGGCCTTATATTGCAAAATGTTGGTTACACAGAAATAGATTCGACAAATGGCCTCCGTCAAATTTGATATCAGAGGCAATACACGAAGGAGTGTTATTAGTACCTGTAGGAAGTAAATCTCCTTCTACGGAAGAAAACAACTCTGAATGGAGGTTTTCATTTTCTCTAACTGAAAAAATGTTAGTTCACTCATTCAACCACAGTCAGCTGCTGTGCTATGCCTTGTTAAAGATTGTTCTAAAAGAGATCATAAACGAAGTAAATATCTTTAACAAACTTTTATGTTCATATTACATGAAAACGGTTCTTTTCTGGGTCTTAGAAGAAGACGACCACTCATATTGGGCACCTGAAAACTTATTGCGTTGTTTTTGGTCATGCCTACAGCGACTTCATTATTTTATTGCATGTAATTATATTCCAAATTATTTCATTCCTGAACATAATATGATTGAAGGAAGATTTTCAAAAAAAGTTGGAAAACAACTTGAAATTTTTATAGAAAAATCTCTAATAGAAAATACGTGGAAAGTACTGTTGTCATTGGATTTATTTTCTGAATTACGGAATTCCACGTTTTATATTTCAAAACCTTTACATCTCATTTCAGAATTCGATAAAACCATGATTACTATGAATATACCGGACTATTCAGAATGGATGGCAGACAGAGCATTTAGATCATTAAGTTTCTTTGTTTACAGAATTCGAAATGCGTATTGTCCAACTTTTTTGAAAAACATCTATGCAATTGCATTACTAGACTTGTGTAAAAATATAGCAACTTCTATAGATATTCGTTCAGTTGATTCTCAAAAAAGCAGTAATAAGCATTATTACTCTCAATATAAACAATGTTTATCCCATCTACTGTTGAATTTAAACAGCGACGCCGTGTCAGGTTGGTTGCTACTTGCAGCATTTTTTTACACTTGTCAGGAATACCAAAAGATGAATGCTATACTTCAAATTTCAGAAGAAATTTTATCTAGTGATTTATATACAGTGTCTCACTGGGCGGATTTATCTGCAATAAAGCAAATTACATTTGAAAAATTGTTAGTTCCAAGTAGACAATTCCTCAAAAGGTTAAGACATTCATTGGTCAGATCTTTTGTTGTTGAAAGAGATGGTCAAAATTACGACAGTTTTATATTTCACGAAGATCTGTCTCTTTCCGGAGATGACTTTGGTATAGGAACTCCAACAGTATTTGTACGCTACCTCACATTCTTATATTTTCACCAACTAAACAATACAAAAGAAATGAACTGTGCGTTGCTGTTGTTACAAGAAGCTGTTGAAAGATCCGCGCGGTTAGATGGAATTTCCATTTTTTTGAATTATCATTTTTTGTCACATGCGCAGTCATTAATTGGTGTTTATGAAATTGAAACAATCAAGAGAATGTTTTCCGTTATTAAGCCTTTTGATGTTACAGGTATATTATCAGCCTTTGAAAAAGAGTTGAAGCTTGATGTGGATTAGTAAACAGTAAAGCAACATTTGATATATATATATTATGAATTTACCTTTAACAGGCAACACATCGGAACTGAAAGTGTAAAAGACAAGTATTCAAGACTTTTAAGACGTTTAAGCTTACAGTGTCATTGGAATTGTGTGTTGCTAACACTAGGTAGAGGTACAAAATGTATTTAAATGGTTTGCCGATTGAAAGATCGATTAGGAAATTTTAGTCAATGCCCTTGACCATAAATCCGTGATTTTTCTCTTTTTTTAGTACCAAAGAAACACTTCGTACAGATCGAAGATGATTCCTTTACATATAAAAAAGAAGATGTGGTATGATTGCCAATGAGACAACTATCCACAAAAGACCAAAATGACACAAACATTGCATGCCTTTTTATGGACAATTTGCAATTGTACCTTGCCTAGTTGTAAGCACACTTTTACAGATAGTGCAAGAAGAGATTGGTCTCGTGGCCATTTTTATCGGTCGTCTGTAGTCTTTCCATATATATATATTTTGAATATCGAGACAAAACTCTGAGTCCTAAGTACACTTGGAAATCAAATATTTCCATAAATTGTTCTTGATGACATTTATATTTATATGTTATCGTGTTCGCCGCTAATTTAATGAAGATTGAACGACAAAAGTCTAGCCTACGCACGGGCCCTTTACCTTGTTTTACCTTCAATTGTTTTATAGCAAAATGACACTTTAAGTCTACGTGAATATCGGAGATGATATGTTTTCTAGACAATCTTTTGAAAGATTTGTAGCATCGTCTTGATACAGTGCTCTCCGATAGTCTTTCAAAACATAATTTTGATAGCAGGATAATTGGGAATCTCAACTTTAGCTTCCCATAGTAACATTAATTTACTAAAATGATATTGTCAATTGTAACTGACCGTTTATGTGTGTTTTCAATATAAGTTTTATAATGTATTTAACAGACAAGTTGTCCTATTTCATTGCTCAATAGGTATAAACTATACATATTTAAAGAGGTCATTACAAAAAGAATCCTCGTTTCTTTTTCCAATATAACTGTTTTATCTATGGCTTACTTTTTTATGTCCTTGGATATTAGAACTTTTATTAATTTTGTATTAAAACAAAATATTAATTAAGAGCATACTGTTATCAGCTAGATTGATATTTTATATCGAATGATAGTATATGATCAGATTCCTCTATGTTACACGTCTTCTAATGAGATGTAGATTTTGTAGATATTCTCATCTTTGATAACTGAATGTTGCGGACAAACACTCTGCATGACTGTATTCTTTATAAAATGTACAGCTGTAATGCATGTCAATTTGTAAAATTGGGACAAAATAATTTTACTGGTGCTAAACTGTATTAAAATATGAAAACAAACCTAAAAAATGTACAATTTTAAAAATATTTCAGTTTTGTTATATAAATTAAGCGTACTTATATTAGTAATTTAAACAAATTTATTCATTTGAATTTTCCCTATTCAGAAAATAGACTACGTTCTTTCCTTTTTCTTCCTCTTTTTTCTATATATTTTATGTATTTATACCAACTGGATATGTTTTGAATAATCTAGTCTTTCTGACTGCAACCATACTATCATGAAGAAATTTCACTTGAGTCTAAAATATATATATCTCATAATTATTTTACATTTTTTCTTTTGACATGGAAAGACAATTAACCTAACGAAAAATTAATTATAGTGCATTCCCTAAGCATGCTACGCAATATATTCCGAATATGATTTTTGGTTTTAAGGTAGATCACAAGTATGTATTTTTTGAGACAGATTTTTTTTATAATTTGGCAAAATGAAGATTTTACTATGCTCTTTTCAAAAATTTAATAAAAAGTATTGGTCACCGTGCTATTTTTCAAGCTATGAGTCGTTGAATATTGCCGAAATTTGGTTAGTTTGTTCATGAAAAAACACATAAGTGTGCATAAAAAAATTCTATGAGATAGAATTTTGAAATAAATTGTGAGAAGAAAGGTTTCATAATATGTTTTAAAGAAAACATGGTGTCACCGAACTTGTTTTCTTGCTACAAGTAAAAATAAAAAAAATTGCCTATTAGCCCAGTATAAATTTTGTACTAAGAGAGTTATCTGCCCTTAAATGGCTAATTTGAAGAAAAAAAAATGACTTTAAAACCAAAAAAAAAATGATATTTGTTAAAATATTTTGTATAATACAATTAAATAACAAGTTTTCTTTAAATTCAAAAAGCATTCTAACAATTGAATTACAAATGTATCTCCAAATTTGCAGATTTAGGCAAGTAACTAGACCGATTTTGTACTGTGATTGTACAATCCAAGATGACGGTATACCATGAATCTACCTTAATTAAGAATGTCTTTGATATATATTTTTATATAAATATATATATATCAGTCTAACGATTTGCACAACGGTACTGATATAAGGTGTTAGTAAACGAAAAGGTTGTTATTAAATCGTGTTGAAAAATATTTCGGCTCAACAAATGGCCTTCTTCTTGTATCACAAATTTTAACAATACTGATACATAATGTATAAGGTGTGGAAATAAATTGGTAATAATACAGGTAATTTTTGGTCGATTGATTTTAATCCAAAATCCTGAATATAAAAATATAAACAAAACACTGTAGTTCAATATACATGACTGTGTATATCTGTGTACAAACCATATTTGTCATTATTTTATTATGTATAAATTTATTACAAACTATTTTATACCCGAACATCATATAATTGAAGGGAGATATCCAACCTAAATTTTGCAACAACTTGAAGTTTTTCTTGCAAAACTAAACGGTGATATCTACGAAACCATTTCAAAGACTACTCCATTAGCGTCGTTGTTACACACTCCGTTCGATGTAACAAAGCAAATTCCTGAATTTGATCAACAATTCTGACAATGAGTATTCCAGAGTACACGCCATTCCAACCCTAAGTAAATCGTTCATTACAATTCTTTGTCCAAAGGAAACTGAAAGAGAACTTTCCAAAATATATTAAAGAAGTTTACACTATTACATTATTAGACACCAATAGATCAATAGCCAATTCTGTTAAGATACAATCGAAATCACAAGAGAACAGAAACAAAAGGTACTACTTAAAGTAAAGACAATGTTTGGTGCTGAATGTGAACATAGATGCTGTCTCAGGCTGGCTTTTACTAGCATCATTTTTCTAAACAAACAAACATCAGCTTTCCAGAAGATATGCTAGATGAGAATTCAATGGTGTAAACTGAACCTTGTTCCTTTGTATATTCAATGTCTATTGTATCTCTTTCTGCATTGTATGAAACGACATTTCCTGAATACCAACCGACATTCCATCCATCTTTACCAACTGTTGTTCCAAGTTCATGTCTCTCCCAGAAAACCTTCACCCTAGATCCGCTTTCTTTACATTGTTCAAAACAGTTTATTTCACTCTTATGGTCATTTGAAAAGGAAACATCTCTTTTGGAATCAATTTCCTGCTGAACTGCAGAGAAGTTGTCTAACCATACACTGATTGGGTCAAATATTTTGTGCAAATTTTCCTCATTACATCCATCCGGAACTTCTATAACATTCTTTGTCACACTGGGCACAGATGAAAATTTTCTTTTTCTACGTATATGGAATCTTTCGTTATAATAACGGCGCTGATTGACAATTAAGGCAGTTGCAACTTCTATAGATTTCCTGATTTCTTGCTGTGCATAGTCTTTAATAACATTTCTTTAAAGTCGTATCATATACATGGCACACTTATAACACTCAGGCCTTGTTATGCCATGTTCACATTGCCCTATATTCAGTCGTGTGTAAGTGTAATTTGCACGTAAACTAAACACAATTAAGTTCACATTGATAATACTGAATGTTTTACGTAATTTAAATCATGTTTTGTCTACATGCAGTCGATAATAAATGTAGGCCTTATGTGGGTTAAGTATATATTCAAAGAAGAAACGTTTTTTGAATAAAGTTGATATTTATAACAATTATTTATATAGTTCTAAACAGAATTATTTGTCTAAATTAGACATATTGCTTTGTTATGAAAAATACTTTAGGTAGATTTATAAACCCCTTTTCAAGAACAAAAACTTATCATTGCCAAACACTACATATGAAAACATTTTCCTGAATCGACTTAGCGTACACATCAATATTTTCCACTGGTCTTTTCTTAATAAACGGTTAAGTCATTAATTTTCTTTTCTTAATGAACGAATAATGCATTACTAAAAACCAAGTGTGCGGTAAACTGTATTGTTTAGCTAGTAAATCAGATATAGTAACATGCATTATTTAGTCATATCAAGACTAGAAGCATTATCAGCATTCACAGATTCCATTATTTTATTATGTATAAATACATTCCAAATATGTTTTGCCATGTGATTATGGACTTTCCGAATTGATTTTCCTCTAAGTTCAGTATTTTTGTGATTTTACTTTTTATTTCATACCCGAACATAATATGATTGAAGGGAGATATCCAACCGAAATTTTGCATCAACATGAAGTTTTTCTTGCAAAACTAAACGGTAATACCTACGAAACCCTTTTAAAGACTACTTCGTTAGCATCGTTTTTACAAACTTCGTTCGATGTAACAAAGCCAAATTCTGAATTTGATCAAACATTTCTGACAATGAGTATTCCAGAGTACAAGCCATTCCAACCCTTAGTAAAGCGATCATTACAATTCTTTGATCACAGGATACTGAAAGAGAACTTTTCAAAACATATTAAAGAAATTTACACTATTACATTGTTAGACACCAATAGATTAATAGCCAATTCTGTTAAGATACATTCACCTGAGAACAGAAACAAAAGGTACTACTTAAGGTATATACAATGTTTGTGCCACCTGGTGCTGAATGTGAACATTGACGCTGTCTCAGGCTGGCTTTTACTAGCATCATTTTTCTACTCTTGTCACGAATATCAAAAGATGATTGCAGAGAAGTTGTTTTTGTCTATTGATGTACATTTAAAATCTGACTGGTGGAACAATACTACACTTAAGGAGGTTAAACGTATGGAAAACACAATTCGAAGTACAAGTAGGTCATTCTTAAAAAGATTAAGAAGTTCAATGATTAAATCGGTCGATTATAGAAAGAACAAGGAAAATAAGGGTAGCTTTATATTCAATAAAGATCTTGCTCCTGCAAGAACGGCTTTCCACATGGGAACTCCTATCGTGTTTTTGCACTATCTTAATTTTCTAGTGTTTTACAGACAAACGAAAACACACGAAATGGTCCATACATTTCAATTGTTAAGAAAAGCTGTTGAAAGCTCATTTGATTTAGACATATGGACCTCATCGGCGAATGGTTTATTTCCATTAACAGCAGCGATGTTGAAAGGCGACAAATATGTGCTTTCAAATGTGCCAAAATATTTTACAGCCATCAGATCATCAGATGTGACAGGTACTTTTTCACAAATAGAGAGAGACTGCCTAAAGGCATTAGAAAGATAGCTTAGTATGCAGGAATACTAGTGTATGAAGGAAGCTATACACAATTCCAAGCGCAAGGGTTCTTTGTGCTGTCTTTTCGTGAACATTGAATGATAGCCGGACACTTGGAATCTCACATTGGCTTGCAATTTTTTTTTATTTCTTTAAGTATCAAAAAACATACTTATATAAACATGATAAACGAAACACTTATTGTGTGTCTAGTGTTTAAAAGAAATCTCAACTGTAATATCAAATCCTAAAATGACTGTAGTTGCATTTGGTCGAACATGCGAACATTCATTTTCTAGATTACTTTCTGAAAAGATTGAAACATAATAGTGCCAATGGAGTAGTATATACATTGTACAAACAAAAGCAGATCAACTCATCATATGTATTTGCTTTTGTTTATTTGTTTATTTGTTTGTTTGTTGTTGTTTTTCTTGGGGGCGGTGCTTTTCTTTTGTTAATAATTTTCATTTAAGGCGTATCATAAAAGACAAACAGTTCATTCAAAACATATTCAGTCCTTTTGTAAGATTTCGTATAGCGGGTTTATTTCACGGGTGTTATATATCGCGATTTTCATTAAATAAATTATACGAAATATTTTGGCAGTTATTTTTAATGCAGATTAAAAACTTTTATCTATACCTTTGCATGTTCAATTTTGGTGGAATTCATTTTGGCGATTTTATTCTATCCGCGAAAATAACCAAACATTTACAATACGCGAAAATAACCTGATATATGAAATATGATATAATGTCTACTCATGATTTAATTACAAATTTATCGTTTTAGCTTGTCCTTAATGTAAACACATATTATTTTCAGTCGTTGACAGACCTATTGATTATGTTCTGTATGTCATTACATGCATTTATTTGTTTATCTTTTTCCATTTATATTATTGCGCTGTATTCTAGTTCTCAAAAGTAGTATTCATATATTTTGCTTTGTATATAAACAATGATTGTGCTTATGAAAACCACCCTGTTCAAAATAATTATTTCATTGTAAGAATTATCCCAAATACCATGTTATACTCAAAATAAAAAGATATCGACAAATTTGGTTCAAGATACTTTGTAACATCCCCGAAATGTAACGTCTGATTGGAATTGAAGTGATCCACTCACATATGATTGGATAAATTAACATTTTTACAACTAAATATGCCGTAATATCTTTTTAATTTATAAAATTTAAGCTATATAGACATCGGTTTAATATATATTTTTAGTACACAAGTCATAACTTTAAAAATAAGATCAAGGTAAACGATCACAGTCATGTTTTAGACAAAGAATGTCACCACATATCTGCTTTTTAATAAATAAAGATAACGATATAAACAAATAATCAAATGTTAGTCGCGAAATGTCATGACTGGAATATTTTTGAAAAAAAATTGTTACGTGTCATGTTTGTACAAACTTCTGGAGAGGGAATTCTGTCTTTTAAAAAATCTGTTGCAATTCATTACTTTTTTTTCTGTAAATATTCAAAACAGGTTTTGTTGAATCACTTAAAACAACAGTTTTTGTGTGGGGGTATCAATAAACAAAAACGTATTTTCAGTCATAAGACATCAGTTTACGTGTGTATTAATCAATAAACTATATTCTCGCTGGCACCATAAAAACTCATGCAGCCAAATAACGTCTACACTTCGATTCAGATATCATTTATGTGTATCCTGTGCGTCTCTTCAACCTTGTTTATATGAGAACGAAGCCACGTTTGGTAAGACATATAATCGAATTCCTCACAAACTAGTTCATGCAGATTCTGCTCCTCACATGACACCCATCGTAATGCTCATGTAAGTACATACCCGGTAGCAAGTCTATACCGCTGTGTGTAAGGACACATTTGCATGTTGATATGGTAGCTTTTGCAATGATGGAAGATCTAGTTATTAATCTCTTGTTGAAATTCCAAAGAAATAAAGAACAGTTCTAAATGTCTGATTATGCTGGATTTTCGCTTTAGTAGGTGTCTAAATAACATTAACGGTATCAATTGCCCTGCACCAGATGCGCATTTCGACAGTACATGTCGTGATTGTATATGTTAAGATTCCGAGTGAATTATCAATACCTAATTCATTTATTCCGAAGTGTATAATGTTATGTAATTTACACACAAAAACGTTATGCACGAGAACAACAACATATATTTTCAAGCAGTTAGGAAGAGTGTTTTGCACCATAAAGGTCTTTAAAGATTGTTTTTAACGTTCATATCATAACTGTTTCTCTTGGACACAGTTACCCCTTTTCTCTCTTTTCTCCGATTATTTTTTTCTCTGATTAAGCATTTCTATTTTCTCCTTGAAAAAGATGTATTACTTTTTTCATGCTCATTATTATCAACGTTTGTTAAAATGGTCTTTTAAAACAACAACCTGCATTTGAATTGAGATCACTTTCTACCGCATTTATGTTTACACGCCTATCATCATTGGAATTCGTCTGACATAATAGATAATGTCACCATTTTTATCAGCAAACAGACAGATAAATTACAAACAAAAGGTTAGAAGATTAAACGTATGTGAAGATACTCAACTGCTTAAATATATGAGTCAGCCATAATATATAACCAGGACATACCATGATTACCAAGTTTAAAAAGAAATTTATACTAAAACTAATTTTGTAGTTGTGTTTATTTTCTAAATATATGAACACAACTATTTTTGGCGCAACATCAATACCATCCTGGATCTTTTTCTCTACCATCAGGGGTCCATTAAGGGATAAAAATACGTTTAGCATTTGTGTTAATATTTAAAACGCTATCAATGTATTAATGTAAGTTAAAAAAAAGTATAAAAAACAATATCAGGTCAATGTCATAAGACTATTTAAATTTGTTTAGTATACAGCACGAAACTGTGGATGTGCTCGGTTCAACCGCGGCCTTTCCCAGTTTCTCAGTCTCATACAAAACAGTTTATATTGACTTAATATTGTATATACATACGATACATGAAGCTATATAACGTATGTTGTTTGTTATTAAATGATTTATATTTCAACCCTTTTCACTTCTAAAGTTCAATCCGACAATCAGCATGTTGGGGAAACCTTCTATTATCTGATATATCTATCATGTTGTTTTTCTCTTAGTTCTAGATATTCAAACTTTGATTTGTTTGATTCAGTAATTTTGGGTTTCCTGTAAAACAAAATATTGAACTAGTTGAAATATGTGCCAATTGGAAACTCCTGAACACTAACAAGAACCGGCTATATATACAGTTGGGTGCAGACCAAGCATTACATAAAGTAAACGCAAGTTAACGCCGCGTGCACATATTTCGTTAGTTAACTTCAAATCTCCCGTTTACTAGTAAACGCACGTTTACTATAATTACGTTAACGTGGCTGAAATGGAAATTTCTAATGTCTACCTTAGTAAACGGGCGTTTACTATGTGTCCGTTTAGTCAGTAGTAAACGGGCGTTTACTTCAGAATTCTTCAAATTTATTTTTACGTGCACTTACAAGTAAATGGGCGTTTAGTACAGATTTTACAAGTATATTTTTACGTGCACTTGAAAGTAAACGCACGTTTACTTTTCGCGTTAACTGATTGGGTAAATTTAGAAATAAACTTCAAGTTCATTTGCACATTTATTTTATAAAAACGACCTTTAGTCTTAATATTTTACGTATATGTGTTTCAAACCAGAACAATTCAAAAACTCTTTTAATTCGAAATATTAAATTACACAAAATCACTTTCATTAAGTCCATTAACTTTACTGATAGGCAGATTTTCTATATTTTTCTTCCAAAAGTTACATGTTCAAATATCGATACGAAAAGAAAGGTTATCCGAGACATCGGGAGAATATTTCAATATGATGGGATATAAACATCATGGTTTTTATTGTTTCGTTCCCCATTCATAATTGTCTCTTCGAATTCCTACTATAACTCGGGGTATTTAAAACCATTATTTTTAATCGAAATTCACCTTGTTTGCCTTGGATTTACATGATAAGATTCTGTTTTGACAAATGATAAAAAAAAAGACGTAAATTGTACAGTGTATTGAAAGGGATATCGATAAAGGGTAATATAAGTATGTACATTTGTACCGGTCATCTCGTCAATTTAAATGTTCAAATATTGTTATCTTTACATGGATATAATAAACTAATTTACTATGCAGCTATATATAGTGCTAATATGGTCTGTTTTGGTTAAAATTCGAGTCAGTCTGAGGTTAGAAAACTACTAAAATTTCAATATTTTGAATAAAAAGTACATGCTGGCACTCTAAATTGATACAAACAAAATTTTTTAGTCATAATATTCAAATATTGCTACCTTTTTCATTATACAATCAATCCTTACATGAAAATATAACTCATGTACTATGCAGCTATATAGATTTACATAATAGAATGCTTATATGGTCAGTTTTGGTTGTTGCGAACAAATAATCTTATTATATGAGTCAGTCTGAGGTATGAAAACTACTGAATTTTTTTATGATTCAATATTTTGAATAAAAAAGTACATGCTGGCACTCTAAATTGATGCGAACAAAATTTTTTAGTCATAATATTCAAAAATTGCTACCTATTTTCTTATACAATCAATCCTTACATAAAAATATAACTCATTTACTATGCGGCTATATAGATTTACATAATTAAATGCTTATATGGTCAGTTTTTGTTGTTGCGGACAAATAATTTTATTATATGAGTCAGTCTGAGGTATGAAAACTACTGAATTTGGTTTATGATTCAATATTTTGAATAAAATAAGGACATGCTGGCCCTCTAAATTGATGCGAACAAAATTTTTTAGTCATAATATTCAAATATTGCTACGTATTTTCTGATACAATCAATCCTTACATGAAAATATAACTCATTTACTATGCAGCTATATAGATTTACATAATAGAATGCTTATATGGTCAGTTTGGTTGTTGCGGACAAAAAAATTTATTATATGAGTCAGTCTGAGGTATGAAAACTACTGAAGTTTGTTTATGATTCAATATTTTGAATAAAAAAAGGACATGCTGGCCCTTTAAATTGATGCGAACAAATTTTTTTCATTCATAATATTCAAATATTGCTACCTATTTTATTATACAATCAATCATTACATGAAAATATAACTCATTTACTATGCGGCTATATAGATTTACATAATTAAATGCTCATATAGTCAGTTTTGGTTGTTGCGGACAAATAATTTTATTATATGAGTCAGTCTGAGGTATGAAAACTACTGAATTTTGTTTACGATTCAATATTTTGAATAAAAAAAGGACATGCTGGCCCTCTAAATTGATGCGAACAAAATTTTTTATTCATAATATTCAAATATTGCTGGCCCTCTAAATTGATGCGAACAAAATTTTTTAGTCATAATATTCAAATATTGCTACCTATTTTATTATATAATCAATCCATACATGAAAATATAACTCATTTACTATGCGGCTATATAGATTTAAATACTAGAATGCTTATATGGTCAGTTTTGGTTGTTGCGGACAAATAATTTTATTATATGAGTCAGTCTGAGGTATGAAAACTACTGAATTTTGTTTACGATTCAATATTTTGAATAAAAAAAGGACATGCTGGCCCTCTAAATTGATGCGAACAAAATTTTTTATTCATAATATTCAAATATTGCTACCTATTTTTTTATACAATCAATCATTACATGAAAATATAACTCATGTACTATGCGGCTATATAGATTTAAATACTAGAATGCTTATATGGTCAGTTTTTGTTGTTGCAGACAAATAATTTTATTATATCAGTCAGTCTGAGGTATGAAAACTACTGAATTTGGTTAACGATTCAATATTTTGAATAAAAAAGGGACATGCTGGCAACCTAAATTGATGCGAACAAAATTTTTTAGTCATAATATTTAAATATTGCTACCTATTTTATTATACAATCAATCATTACATGAAAATATAACTCATTTACTATGCGGCTATATAGATTTAAATACTAGAATGCTTATATGGTCAGTTTTGGTTGTTGCAGACAAATAATTTTATTATATGAGTCAGTCTGAGGTATGAAAACTACTGAATTTGGTTTACGATTCAATATTTTGAATAAAAAAGGGACATGCTGGCAACCTAAATTGATGCGAACAAAATTTTTTAGTCATAATATTCAAATATTGCTACCTATTTTATTATACAATCAATCCTTATATGAAAATATAACTCATGTACTATGCAGCTTTATAGATTTACATACAAGAATGCTTATATGGTCAGTTTTGGTTGTTGCGAACAAATAATTTTATTATATGAGTCAGTCTGAGGTATGAAAACTACTGAACTTTTTTATGATTCAATATTTTGAATAAAAAAGTACATGCTGGCACTCTAAATTGATGCGAACAAAATTTTTTAGTCATAATATTCAAATATTGCTACCTATTTTCTTATACAATCAATCCTTACATAAAAATATAACTCATTTACTATGCGGCTATATAGATTTACATAATTAAATGCTTATATGGTCAGTTTGTGTTGTTGCCGACAAATAATTTTATTATATGAGTCAGTCTGAGGTATGAAAACTACTGAATTTTGTTTATGATTCAATATTTTGAATAAAAAAAGGACATGCTGGCCCTCTAAATTGATGCGAACAAAATGTTTTAGTCATAATATTCAAATATTGCTACCTATTTTATTATACAATCAATCCATACATGAAAATATAACTCATTTACTATGCGGCTATATAGATTTAAATACTAGAATGCTTATATGGTCAGTTTTGGTTGTTGCGGACAAATAATTTTATTATATGAGTCAGTCTGAGGTATGAAAACTACTGAATTTTGTTTACGATTCAATATTTTGAAAAAAAAAAGACATGCTAACACTCTAAATGGATGCGAGTAAATTTTTTTAGTCATAATACTCAAATACTGCTATCTCTTTCATTATACAATCAATTCTTACATGAAAATATAACTCATTTACTATGCCGCTATATAGATTTAAATACTAGAATGCTTATATGGTCAGTTTTGGTTGTTGCGGACAAATAATTTTATTATATGAGTCAGTCTGAGGTATGAAAACTACTGAATTTTGTTTACGATTCAATATTTTGAATAAAAAAGTACATGCTGGCACTCTATATTGATGCGAACCAAATTTTTTAGTCATAATATTCAAATATTGCTACCTATTTTCTTATACAATCAATTCTTACATGAAAATATATCTCATTTACTGTGCGGCTATATAGATTTACATAATGAAATGCTTATTTGGTCAGTTTTGAGTGTTGCGGACAAATAATTTTATTATACGAGTCAGTCTAAGGTAAGAAAACGATTGAATTTTGTTTGAGATTCAATATTTTGAATGAAAAAGGACATGCTGTCACTCTAAATTGATGCAAAAAAATAAATTATGTCATTATATTTAAATATTGCTTCCTTTTTTATCATACAATCAATCTTTATATCAAAATATAACTCATTTACTATGCCGGCTATATAGATTTACATAATAAATTGCTTATATGGTCAGTTTTGGTGTTGCAAACAAATAATCATATATTACGAGTTAGTCTGATGTATGAAAACTACTGAATTTTGTTTACTATTCAATATTTTAAATAAAAAGAGGTCATGTCCGTCAGGCTGGTACAAAAATTGCTGTCAATTGTTACGTACAATGTATTATATGGTCAATTATGGCATGAAAATATAACTGAATTACTTCTATATAGAATAAGATAACTTGTTAAGAGGTAAATATTGTCAGTTTTGGTTAATGATATCAATTTTGTTTTACGAGTCAGTCTGTCTAAGATAACCAAGAAATTTACTATAATTATTGTTCAATTAAATACAAATGTGTGACATTTTTAAATAACTTTTATCGTCAATATGTCAAGCAGAAATGACCGGTTGGTCAATTAATTTTGATGTTCCTTATCATTTCATATTTTAGGTCAGTGTATCCAGGTTACGATGACAATCTGCGTTAACGGCCGTTTACTACAAACAGTAAACGCGCGTTTATACTTTTTAGGAAAATAGAAGACGCGCATTTTTTCACGTTAACGCGGAGGTAAACGGGAAAGTAAACGCCCGTTTACTCTTTACAAAATTAGAAGACGCGCCGTTTTTGCGTTAACGCGGAGGTAAACGCGAAAGTAAACGCCCGTTTACTTTTAATGTCTACTGCAATTTCGGAGTTAACGCACAGTTAACGCGGCGTTTACATGAAGTGCACGCGAGTAAACGCCGCGTTAACTTTTTCGGCCCGTCTACATGTAATGCTTGGTCTGCACCCAACTGTAAGTTATATATCAAAAACTTTAAAATTGTGCAAAAAACATAAAAGAATGCTAGTAAAAAATAGTATATCTTGGGAGTTTCAAGGTACACTTTTTTTTTGGTGTTTCAACAGAAAAAGTTTGAATTTTGAGATTACATGAATTAAATAGTTTTCCAAGGTACCAGGATTATAATTCAGTACGTCAGACGCGCGTTTCGTCTAGAGAAGAGTCATCAGTGACACTCATATCAAAATATTTACAAAGTCAAACAAGTACAAAATATAAGAGCATTGATGATCAAAATTATAAAAAGTCGTGCCAAATATGGCTACCTTAATCTATGCTTGGGATAAGAAAATCCTTAGAACCAGGCTTATAATTTAGTACGCCAGACGCGCGTTTTGTCTACATAAGACTCATCAGTGACGCTCATATCAAATTTTATTAAGCCAAACAAGTACATAGTTGAAGAAGCATTGACGTTCAAAATTCCAAAAAGGTTGTGCCAGATAATGCTTTGGTAACTTATGCCTGGGATAAGATTTTTTCGAAAAATTCAGAAAATTGTAAACAGGAAATTTATAAAAAAAAAAAGGACCACATTATTGATATTCATGTCAACACCGAAGTGTTAACTACTGGGTTGGTGATGCCCTCAGGGACGAAACGTCCACCAGCAGTGGCATCGACCCAGTGGTTTAAATAGTTATCAAAGGTACAAGGATTATAATTTAGTACGCCAGATGCGAGTTTCATCTACATAAGATTCATCAGTGACGCTCATATCTAAATATTCATGAGGACAAACAAGTACAAAATCGAAGAGATTGATGAATCAAAATTCTAAAAAGATGTGCCAAATAAGCTCAGGTAATTTATGTCTTGGATAAGACAATCCTTAGTTTTTCGAAAAATGAAAGTTTTGTAAACAGGAAATTAAAAAAAAAATGACCACATTATTGATATATGTCAACACCGACGTGTTAACTACTGGGCTGGTGATACACTCTGGAACGAAACGTCCGACAGCAGTGATATCAACCCAGTGGTTTAAATAGTTATCAAAGGTACCAGGATTATAATTAAGTACGCCAGACGCGCGTTTCGTGTACATAAGACTCACCAGAGCTCCTATCAAAATATGTATTAAGCCAAACAAGTACAAAGTTGTAGAACATTGATGCTCCATAATTTAAAAAAAATGTGCCAAATACAGCTAAGGTTATCAATGCATGGGATAAGAAAATCCTTTCTTTTTCGAAAGTTCAAAGTTTTGTAAACAGGAATTTTATAAAAAAAAATGACCAAATTATTGATATTCATGTCAACATCGAAGTGTTGACTACTGGGCTGATGATACCATCGGGGACGAAACGGAAACTACTAACATTTTAAAATTCTTCATACAAAATGAAAGGGATTGTTCACTAGCTATTCATGTTCATTATTTCGGTTTTATGAAGGAATGTTGTACATTTTAGTAGCTATTTATAAAAATGGAAAATTCGAGAGGGAATTAAGACCAACGGTTGTCAATCTTTCTAAATTGAATTTGTTTAGGTCTTACTGTGAAACTATAGTATATACCACATGTGTATCTTCGTGTTTTGGAATAGTCAATGCTAACGAAAAATGTGTCACAGATATTGCTCTGGTTGGACCGAGAATCAAACTGAATAGATTTATTGCAATGTGTGTTTTGTTCCCTGGTACATTGATGTACGAGGTTCATGTTATAGTCTCATGAAGTCTCGGAAGGTGTGACATCACGATCTTGATAGATTGCATTTAGTCTTTGTTAAATATGGGTTATGTACAGTTTATCAGATATTGTATATACATGTAGTTTATTTAAGTTATATGCGACTGAATAACTTTTATAGATATATTCTAGTTTTATAGCGCTCACCCTCTCACTTTGGTGACAGCTTCATCAAAATCCGTTATATTTACAATGAACAAAATATGAATACAGCAGTCATCATCGTGTATCAATTTTAAAAGGAACAATGTAACTGAACATAAAACATCTATCTACAAACACATTCATTGATTTGCGTGTCTGACGTCAAAAAAATTGTATACGTCACATATATTTGTCGTTCAACGTAGCATACAGAGTTAACAAATCAAGAACAAATTTACGTTTTGATCACTTAAGGGACAACGAGATATCATTAGAAAAAAAATCAATGTAAGCACTTGAGAATAGTTTATAAAAAACAGAAAAATCGTTCCGAATATTATAAAGATAATTGAATAAATCACGTATACCTTTTGTATAATTACTTATTTAATAAAAACACATTTATTTTGTTTTAAATAATGAAGTATCGTGTTGATAACACTATTTGAGAACCAACCCAAATATACCTCATTTGACATAATCTTCGATTTACTGTAACTAGTAACATACATATTCAAATTTAGATAAGAGATAACTTGTGTAAATAGGGAGCGGTGTTTATGTATGAGAAGACATGATCTTTGCAATAGACACAATGTAAGTATTAAGGTATTATGTTGTTATAAGTAATACAAGCAAAATATACACAATATTTTTCGTGCAATAGTTGCATGTTACTATAAATTGTTGAAAATACCAACAATTTTCATTTGATATTAATTCAAACCTTTGATATATAAAATTATAAGAATGAAAGGAGTGATATTTAGGGCATGAAAATACGGATTGTTTGTGTTATTAAAATTTGCTGTTACAAAATATTAGAAAAATATTTTAAATTAAGGAATGTATCTCCCTCGTGCAAAGCTCTGATTCCTTTCACTGATTTGGCTATACTTTTTGGACCTTTTGGATTATAGCTCTTCATTTTTTATATCAGCTTTGGATTTCAAAAAATTTGGCCACGAGCATCACTGAAGAGACATGTATTGTCAAAAAGCGCATCTGGTGCAAAAAATCGGTACCGTTAATTTTGTTACTACCACTGGGTCGATGCCTCTGCTGGTGGACTATTAGTCCCCGAGGGTATCACCAGCCCAGTAGCCAGTACTTCGGTACTGGCGTGCAAATACGGATTGTTTGTGTTATTAAAATTTGCTGTTACGAAATATTAGAAATTATTTTTAATTAAGGAATGTATCTCCCTCATGCAAAGCTCTGATTCCTTTCACTGATTTGGCTATACTTTTTGGACCTTTTGGATTATAGCTCTTCATCTTTTATATAAGCTTTGGATTTCAAATATTTTGGCCACGAGCATCACTGAAGAGACATGTATTGTCGAAATGCGCATCTGGTGCAACAAATTGGTACCGTTAATTTTATTACTACCACTGGGTCGATGCCTCTGCTGGTGGACTATTAGTCAACAACAACTTAAATGTGGACATATGTCACACAAAGAAATCAGCATTACGAAAATATCAATGTCAAAATCAATGTATGCCACGATCAGTATCAATTCCGAAGCTTGATAAATGATTTATAACGTTGATCGAAATATAATATATGACTGTTATGTCGGCGTACCGGTAATAAGTATAACATTACTGCAATAAATAAGTGGTTGTCTCTTTCGCAGCTAAAAACAATGCACAATTGCAGAAAAAGACAGTTACAAAACAAATGTAGCTGTACTTTGTTTCAATTCATTATATTTCTTAGCCTCGTACACATCTAGCTGATATTCAAAGATACTGAACAGTTATTGTCTGTATATCTAGATATGGTCGAGGTGGCGAATTTGTTTCTCGTTTGGGTTTTAGCTTAATTCTTTTTTTTTATTGATCAGCAGACATGTGCGTTCTTTATATGTGACGTTATTAGACATTACCGCATTTTTCGTGACGTCACAATTTCATTTAATTGGTCATGTTGTAAGTCTATACCATAGACCTTCTAAAAATAATCGAATTTTGGGACTAACTCATTTATTCTGCTGCCTAGCAACCAATATAATGGTGGAGTTAAACTCGTCAAACATGATTATTATACAGATTTAATTTATCTATATTTGATATTAAACCTGTTTAGCATGTAGTGAACTTTACACTTGTACACTATTTTTATATCACATAATTAAATGCACATTTTTGCCAAATTCACTGTTGTTTCTCCCTAGCAACACATCTGTTCCCATGGCAACCGAAATTAGTTTTCTACTTTACCCAAATTAATTCTAAATATGTTGCAACAGCAAGGCAATTTGAGTTGCAAATTGTAAAAAGTAACAGACTTCAAAGTAATTGTTGAGGGGAAAAGCAATATTGAAACATCAACAAACAAAATAAAACACCGGTTATTGCTGATATATACAGATTGTGCATATAGTGCTGGGTGTGGTCTCACATATCAGCGACAAGAAGAATAATACAAAGACAAGAACACATATGTAGCGCTAAGAAATCTTAATATTTATGATCTAAAATAAATAGATACAGACACATGCATTAGAGGGTGTTTTAAATGTCGGTGTATTTCCATTATATTCAGTAGTGATGTTTCAGGTAGGGGCTCGGGTTGGAGGGGGCACTTCTATTAACAAGGTGACGTGCCTCTGAAATAGTTCACCTTTTTAAGCTTAAAATAAGTGAAAAGTTAAGAAAACTATCAGATAAAAAAGATAAGGACAATAAAATTGCCATAACTTTATTGACTGTCAACTTGTTTGGTGTTCCCGCTGTGTCTTTATCAACCAATTTTCCTCTTTTGACAATTAAGTATTCCTCTTTTACATAAAACCACATGAAACCAAATCAATATGGCAAAAGGTAACTTTTTTCCTACGCAATATATGACAATATATTTGTTTAAAATGTAAAACCGGGCGAGGAAACAAAACAGTGACACCCCTATCAATTAAGTATTGAAGTAACCCCCCACCCCCACCCACAATAAACAAATAACATATGTAGATGATTGTTAGGTTTGACTTTTCGAAATTCATCTTATTTTTATTATATATTTCAGATGTCCAGATTTATAACCATATCATTCTATAGCATTGCAAAACTGGTACATGCTACTATCTAAAAAAAATTGTATTCTTAAAATTTTTCTATATTCATTATATATATATTATTTCTTTTATTGTAGTTCTTGTCACTGTGACTAGCCTGTGTCATTTTGGTCACTTGTGGACAGTCGTTTCATTAGCAATCATACCACATCTTCTTTTTATAGTTTATTATATTTCTCCTTCACTAACCTTAGTGTCGTATGACCTTGGTCTTTGATTATCATGACAATATTCATTATACATATAACATCAAAAAAGTTGAAAACAAGAATATATCGTAAGCACATGGATGCCCAAATTGCAAGACTAACACAGGCCAGCGAATCCTGAATTAGGACAGGCGCAAAAATCGGCGGGCTTAAAAATGTTATTTTGAGATCTCAAACCCCCTCTCCCTTTAACTCTAGCCAAAGTAGAAGAAAATAAAACACACAACAATAGGCACAATAAAACTTAGTTCAAAAGAAGTCTGAGTCTAATGTCAGATTAAACTACCTTGACCATAACACAAGGACGTCAGATGAACAGACAAACATACACACAGAGCAGAAAGATAATGCCCACAAATGGGGCGTAATTTTTTTTTTTAAATTACTTTATTTATACACATGATTATAAATCTATTCAAAACATAACCTTTAAAGGTAACAAACACGTAGGATGCTTACAGACTTCAGGCACTTATTTCTATGCATGGGAAGGTCAACTATCCTTAAATATATATATCATACATGTATATACGAGTCTAAATAGAAAACTACGTTCAAATATGATTGCGTTGGATAAAAACCACAATTTTTATACGTGTGAATGTCAAACAAATTTCGTTGTAGAAGGGTCTCAAAACAGCACAAACAACATTTTCCAAAAGACCAAAAAAGTGAAAAAGTATATTTAAACAAAATGCATTTGACTAACAGGTCGAACAACTGATGTGTTTTAACCCTGCTGACTGCCATTTGCGATTGCCAAATACAATTGATCACAAGATGTAACAAAATGGATCTTAATATAAATTTAATATTAAACAAAAAAGATTTTTTTTATACATGTATATATACGGATATATAAATAGTCTACCTTATGCTGTTTCCGTTCTCTTACCATCAAATATTAAAGAACTTGTTCTCTATACTCATTATCAACAAAGACACATCCAATTGGAATATAGGTACATTGTAGTTTCATTTTCAAAATAAATTTCGGGTTTCTCGCCAATAATCTAAATTTAAGGAAAAAAATCTTTTAAATCCCCCCTTTTATAACATAAATCATGGGTCTGACCCTAATACAAGAGATTGAGAAGACTGACCCATACAAACACCAAATTTTGAATTGATAATTAGCAGAAACATAAGAAACGTACAGATTATATCATATTGAAGGTCTATAGAAAATTTCATAATTAAAAAAAAAATGTCCTAAAAGTTGTTCGTGACTCCCTCATGTCCCTTACAATATGTAGTTGATTTGTTTTGTATTTTTTTGCAAAGAAATTTAACTAGATATACTTATGGAAATAATATTAGGAATACACGTTACATTCATAAACCAAAAAATAAAGTTCCTATAGGCATACGAATTTATGAACTAAACTTTGTCAGATGAATAGGTCCAATTTGGAGTCTTTTTGGACGTCAAATTTCAGCTTTTTATTGCTCCGCTTGGCAATGAAAAATATAAAATAAACTATCGCACCAACCTTGCACCAAAAAGATTTTTAATTCGAAGTTTGAAATGTACAAACTTGTCAAAATGCCAAAATTTCTTGTTGGTGCAAGCATGGTGCGGTGGTCAAAATTTAGAAAAAACATCCAAATTTCTGTATTTTTGCTTATTTTCTCATTTATGACGTCATTTGCACCCACCATTGTGACGTCATTGAACCTTTTTATGTTAGATGAAAACACTTTTTTCAAATCATTGACTCATATTCTAATAATTTATGGAGAAAATTCGCTCTGTTAGAATTTTTATTATCTTGTAAATCTGGGGCCATTTTAGGCCATTATAGCCCCTACTCCTTTAGCATGTTTAGGGAACAACAAGAGCATAAGACGTCATAATCGAAGATAAATAAATAAAAAACTTATTATTTTAAACAAACTACCTGCTGATAAAAAATAACAGATATGAGTTGCGCAAAAGAAGAGAAGTTTCCTTATTACACAACTGCTCTATAATTGTCATATATGTTACAAAACTTTGAATTTCCCGAAAAACTACGAATTTTCTTATCCCAGGAATAACAATGAAAAGATAACCTAAGCCGTATTTGGCAAAACTTTTAGGAATTTGGTCCTCAATGCTCTTCAATTTTGTACTTGATTGGCTTTATAACCATTTTCATTTGAGCGTCACTGATGAGTCTTATGTAGACGAAACGCGCGTCTGGCGTACTAAATTATAATCCTGGTACCTTTGATAATTATTAACAACAAATGGGTCGATGCCATTGCTGGTAGACGTTTCGTTCCCGAGGATATCACCAACTAATTGCAAGTAGCCAGCACTTTTGTGTTGTTATGAATATCAATTGTATGGCGTTTTATATAAATTTCCTATTACAAAACTTTCAATTTCTCGAAAAAAAATAGAATTTTCTTATCCCAAGAATAGATTACCTAAGCCGTATTTTGCACAACATTTTTGGAATTTTGGGTCTTCAATACTCCTCAACTGTGTACTTGTTTGGCTTTATGACTTTTCTGAGCGTCACTGATGAGTCTTATGTAGTCGAAACGCGCGTTTGGCGTACCAAATCTTTATTTGGGTACCTTTAATAACTATTACCTGAGTTTTTTAATTTTTGGTATTAAGTTTAATTTCAAATTGGTATTGCGTGTAATCGAGGTAGTTTGTTTAATAGAATATAAAAATACAAACGAATAATAAAAAAATATAAAACATAAAGCATTTACAGTGTTCAGCTTTTGTATATACAGTGTAACCTTACTAATCCGACACCTGAGTATTCCAACATCCTACTTCAACCGAAACATTTTCATGGTTTCAAAATATACCTGTGTGATGTTAAACTATTGTTTCAGATAAAGGGGAAGATTTGGTACAATTCAAACGTTTATTCCCGCTGCAGATGTGTGCACCTATCCTAAGTCAGGAATCTGATTTACAGTATACGTTGTTTGTTTATGTAGTTCATAAGTGTTTCTCGTTTCTCTTTTTTTTTTTATAGATTAGACCGTTGGTTTTCCAGTTTGAATGGCTGAACATTACTAATTGTTTGGGTCCTTTATAGGTTGCTGTTCTGTGTGAACCAATGCTCCGTGTTGAAGGCCGTACCTTGGCCTATATATATGTATGGTTTACTTTTATGAATTGTTTTTTGGATGGAGATATCTATTCTCCCAGAAAACACCTGAGTATTAAGGCACCCAGCTTAATCCAATATTTTGTTCTGGTCTTCTATTGTGTCAGACTACGTAGGTTACACTGTACTTGTACCGTGTGTGTACCTTTTACTAGTAAAGTCCAATCTATGAACTAAATTTAATTCTATATATAATAGTTTATCTTTATTTTTCAGCTTGCAGTTTTGAAATTGAAACTTTTTTTTAAGAAATGGATAATCAAAACGATCTTCAATTCTTATCTGTCAAATTATATAATTACCTTTCCGAGGTTGTTGTTGGATCCGAAAAAGTGGTAAAATATAGAAGATACTTTTATAAATGCTTCGATGACACCTTGCTCTTGAGAGACTACAGAATAATCAGCAGCGGGAGTAAAGCCGAGGGTCTTGATCTTCCTGGTAGTGACCTAGATGTGATGTTGCAAACTCATGGTTATATGGTTGATGAAAAACTTGGGAGCACATTGGAAAAGCATTTGATTCTAGACACAGATAATGCTTTGCCTGGTTTTGCTTTAATAAAAGTTCCTGATCAGAGTGATTTTGTAGACGAGATTGATGTCACACAGACAGAGGATGGATTAGTCTTGAAAAACGATGTTTTAAAACAATCGCGTGTTGAAGTTCTAAATAAAGCATCTTCAATGATTGCCCTTGCTAAAGTACTGAAAATGGACGTTCAAACACTATGTAAGGTTCAGGGTCCAGCTACGAATTCTGCAGTCGAAGGAGTGGCGGATGTGGATGTGGTTCACTGCCTTCCTTGTCGTGAATGGCCTTCGATTGCAAAAAGTTGGTTACAAAGAAATAGATGCTTCAAATGGCCCTCGTCAGATGTGATGGCAGAGGCAATACATGAAGGCGTGTTATTAGTACCCGTAGGAAGTAAGTCTCCTACCTCTGACGAAAACAACTCTGAATGGAGGTTTTCGTTTTCTCTAACTGAAAAACTGTTAGTTCACTCATTCAACCACAGCCAGCTGTTATGCTATGCCTTGCTAAAGATTGTTTTAAAAGAGATATTTAACAAAGTACATATTTTTCACAAACTTTTATGTTCATATTACTTAAAAACGGTTCTATTTTGGGTCTTAGAAGAAATCGATGACTCATATTGGGTACCAGAAAACATATTGCGTTGCTTTTCTTTGTGCCTACAGCGATTGCATTATTTCATTTCATGTAACTATATTCCAAATTACTTTATACCTGAACATAATATGATTGAAGGAAGATTTACAAAAAATATTGGAAAACAACTTGGAATGTTTGCAGAAAAACTTCTTATCGGAAATATATGGAAAGTGCTGTTGTCAATTGATTTACTTTCCGATTTACGTCGTAATTTGTGCTATGTCTCGAAACCCTTCAAAGTTATTTCAGAATTTGACAAAACCATAGTTGCTATGAAAATTCCAGACTGGACTCAATGGATTGTAGATATATTATGCAGATCATTGAGTTTCTTTGTTCACAGAATTCGAAATGAGTACTGTCCAACATTTTTCAAAAACATCTATGCCATTGGCTTATTAGACCTGTGTAAAAGAAAAGCAATTTCTATAAAAATGCGTTCAACTAGTTCACAGCACATCAGTAATAAGCATTATTATTCTAAATATAAACAATGCTTATTCCATTTACTGCTGAATTCAAGCGGCGACGCCGTGTCAGGTTGGTTACTACTTGCATCCTTTTTCTACACTTGTCAGGAATATCATAAGATGAATGCTATACTTTCACTTACAAAGGAGATTTTATCTCGGGATTTGTATACAGTGTCTAATTTTATGGACCTTTCTACGGTCAAGCAAACTACATTTGAAAAACAGTTAGTTCAAAGTAAGCAATTCCTCAAAAGGTTGAGACATTCATTAATCAGATCTTTTACTTTTCACAGGAATGAACAAAATGCTGATAGTTTTATATTTCACGAAGACCTGTCCATTGACGGAGAGGATTTTTCTATAGGAACGCCAATAGTGTGTATACGCTATCTTACATTCTTGCAATGTTTCAAACAAAGCAATACAGAAGGAATGAACCGTGCTTTTGTGATGTTACAGGAAGCTGTTGAAAAATCACCGCATTTAGATTCTATTTCCATTTCCATAAACTTCAGTTATTTATTACATGCACAGTTATTAATTGGTAATGATGGAATTGAAACACTCAGAAAAATGTTTTCCGTTTGTAAACCTTTCGATGTTACAGGGAAATTATCAAGTTACCAGGCAGACTTTGAAAAAATGGTAAAGTTTTATTTGAATGAATAGATAGTAAAAATAGATATGGCACATAGTTTACTTCCTTCTGTTTTATTAGGAGGTTAACTTTATACAGAAACGTCTAAGGAAAACAGTCTTAGGAAAACAGATAAGAAGTTAGAAATAGCCTTTAACTTTACATTTCGACATAAAGATGATGTTCTCTCTCTAAAAGATTCAGGGAGACAAATTTAAAGAAATAGGAAGATGTGGTGTGAGTGCCAATGAGAAAACTTTCCATCCAAATCCAAATAACAGTTTTGAAAAAAGTAAACCATTATAGGTCAATGTACGGCCTTCAGCTCTGAGCCTTGGCTCACACCGAACAACAAGCTATACCGGGTCGTACAATTACTAGTGAAAAAAACAGTCAAACCGGAAAACCAACGGTCTAATCTATATAAAAAAAACGAGAAACGAGAAACACGTATAAATTACATAAACAAACGACAACTACTGTAGAAAGCTTGTTTCCAAATCCGTCCCGTAGTATGTATGTATCACGGTATTCATATGTATATTTCATGCACATGTTTTTTTATAACAAAAATATGTAAGAATGTCAAAAATTTCTAGAATTCAACTTTTTTTCTTAACCTAATTTTTATGTTTAAATGACCCCCAAACAAATATTTGGTGAGGAAAAAATCATATGGTGGTTCACTTTTTTTTTCATAGACACCGGACAATAAATCTATTTTCGATATAGTTTTTGAAGATTATAGAAAATATGTCGTGTGATTGTCACCAGGAACATTATTCACAAGACACGAAAATGACACAGTAAATACCATCTATAAGTCATCATATGACCTTCAACAATGAGCATTGTCCATACCGGATAGTCAGATATATAAGACACCAAAACGTCAAATGTGAAACATTTCAAACGAGAAAACTAGTTTTTTTCGTATGAATAGTTCTTTTATTTTTTCCCGTTTTTGATTTCCCGTCAAAATAAAGCAGCACAAAACAAAGCATGCAGAACAACATACACACAAAAAAAAAAACGCGCGGGGGCATAGGATATCTGATGTAGATCACTTTTGTAACATGTGTAAGATCAAAGACGTTTGGATGTAAATATGCAGTGTCAAGTCTTCCCGTCAAAATTAATGTAGGCATTGTTTTTGCGTGGAACTTTTAGAATAGGAAGCCACGATTCAAACTCCTACACTTGAACGACTTGATACAAAATCATTGTTAATTCAGCATATTTAAACCTTGCTTATTGGATACCTATTAGATATTCTTGGAGTTGTACAGGTCTGTGAAATATGTTTTTAATCAAACATGTTTTAATTAGTGCCAAAAAAAAAAAAGTTACCATTCTGTGTGGTCATGATAAGATAGCCGTATCGAAAGTTTTATTCATTATTTAAAGTGGGTTTATCTGTTGACTCTCCATCAAAGTATATTGTTGAATATCGAATGCTTTATTCGCTGTATTCTGAACATCCCGAACTGTTTTATGATAGCTTCCGTTAATGACAGTCACCTAAGATATGTTTAGTCTATGTCCAGACGGTTCAGTAGATGCTATTTACTAAATATAAAAAAAAAGCATACTGAATTTACGGAAGATTGGATTAATACATTGTAACAATAGGGAAAACATTTGAATAGCACTGAATTTACGAAAGGAAAATCTCTTCTTAATAGTCTAACGAGGCTCTAGTCTTTTTCAGTTATGAATGATTGTTAATACTAGTTTCTTGTGTATATTTCGGAGTTTAGTATGACATTCATCATCACTGCACTAGTATACATTTTTTGTTTAGGGGACAGCCTGAGCACTTCTCTGGGTGTAAGAAATTTCTCGCTGCATTGAAGATTCATTGTTGGCTATCGGCTAATGTCTGCTCTTCAGTCGGTTGGTGTGACACGTGATCGTACCTCATTTCCATTCTAAATCTTATTTACTTTGAGAATTTGGAATATTTAGTCGATGTCAAATTCAAAATGTTGAGTTATTAGAATGAATTTCAATAGATAATACTTATGTAGTGTTGAATTAAGTGATTTTGATTTTTACTGCTTTTATACGTTTAGCAGTAGCACGGGGACGCCAACATTCGTCTTTACCATTACCATAGTTATAACCAAGCGGACCAATGATATGCGATTAATTATAATACATATACGACAAAACAAATAAGAACATTTATTTCTCTCCAGTGGCCATATACTTAACACGCTGTGGGTTTTCATTTGTTAATATAATACGTTACCACATTATGCCACTTTCATAAAATTTCATACTTTTGAAACTTTAATTGTGAGTTTTTCATAATTTGATTCTTATCGCTGTTTAATCATCATTCTTGTAGATTCATAAAAGTAGAAAAATCCTTTCCATGTTAGGCACATAATACCATTGGCAACTTTTGAGTGTTTTCCACCTAAATATTCCCCATTTAAGTAGGAAGAATAAAAACTTCGGACATACCATGCTCCTTCATACCTTTCGCCACAGCTATAATATCTTAGGTCATTATCCTTGTCTTTAGTAGAAGACATAACACAACATAGAAAACTGAAGAATAAGCAACACGAACCCCACCAAATCCTATGGGTGATCCAAGGTGCCTCTGATAGGTAAGCAGATCCTGCTCCACATGTGGCACCCGTCGTGTTGCTCATGTTATAACAAATCTGGTAAATAGTCTTATTCAGTAGGTCACATAAAAGGGAAGGGGATTGTAGTTACGACATAAAGATCATATTTGATATTTGTAAAACGGTTATTATATATGAGCGTCACTGATGAGTCTTTTGTAGACAAAACGCACGTCTGGCGTACTAAATTTTAATCCTGGTACCTTTGATAACTATTTACACCACTGGGTCGATGCCACTGCTGGTGGACGTTTCGTCCCCGATGGTATCACCAGCCCAGTAGTCAACATTTCGTTGTTGACATGAATACCAATAATGTGGTAATTTTTATAAATTTCCTGTGTACAAAACATTGAATTTTACGAAAAACTAAGGATTTTCGTATCCCAGGCATAGATTAGATTAGCCGTATTTGGCACAACTTTTGGAATTGAGGATCCTCAATGCTCTTCAACTTTGTACTTGTTTGGCTTTATAAATATTTTGATATGAGCGTCACTGATGAGTCTTATGTAGACGAAACGCGCGTCCGGTGTACTAAAGTATAATCCTGGTACCTTTTATAACTATTGCCTCTGCTTTCATATCTCTCGAAAAAGAAATTTCAAGCAGAAAAGTTGTTAACTAAGTGGTTTATAAACCCTTAAATCATGTACATTATACCATAAGCATATCTTAGTATAACTACTTTTCGTGTGAACGAAAGCACCAGGGGTGTTCGTATAAAATCATTCTGAACATTTGTTGTAGCAAAATCAAAAGTTTAAGGAGAGCATTACAACACCAAAAATACGTCAAATATGTCCTAGGCTATTAGTGAGTGAAGATAGAAAAATGTACGTTTTGATCCCTTAAGGGACAACGAGATATCATTTACAAATTAAAAATGAAAACACTTGAGATCAGTTTATTAAAAAAACGGAAAAAATGGTTCCGAATATTAAAAAGATACTTGAACAAATCGCGAATACCTTTTGTGTAATTCCTTATTCAATAAAATCCCATTTATTTTGTTTTAAATAATGAAGTATCGTGGTGATAGAATTTTAGAACCAACCCAAATGGACCTCATTTGACATAATCTTCGATATACTGTAACTAGTAACATACACATTCAAATTAAGATAACAGATAACCTGTGTAAATAGGGAACGGTTTTTATCTATGAGTCAGACATGATTTTTGCTATAAACACAATGTAAGTTTTATATAGACATAGGCAGATGTGGTGTGAGTTCCAAGAGACAACTTTCCATCTTAAACAATTCATGACATAGCGATGCCAGTGTCTGAGCAGAAACTTGATGAAGCAAGGATATGTAATAAAATCTCGTCTTTTTTTCCTTAAAAAAATACATGGAGGGTGATGTTAGTGTCTGGGCAAAAAGTTGATGAACCAGTGGTACATGAAAGAAGGTCTCAAAAATTGATTGCGGGCGTTGCCAGTGTCTGTGGAAGAAAGTTGAAGAACCAGTGGTATTCCAAAGAACGTCTCGCCCTTTTTAAAAAAAAAAGTCCTGCAGGGTGATGCCAGTGTCTGAGTAGAAAATTGAGGAACTAGTGGTATATCAAAGTACATTTCGTAATTTAAAAAGAAAGAAAATGCATAGAGGGTGATACCAGTGTCTCAGTTAAAAGTTGAAGAACCAGTGGTATATCAAAGAACGTCTCAAAAAACAATTGAGGGCGATGCCAGTGTCTGAGTAGAAAGTTCAAGAACCAGTGGTATATCAAAAACGTCTCCTCCTTTTTTATAAAATCAAAATCCACGGAGGGTGATGACTGTGTCTCAGCAAACAGTTGAAGAACAAGTGGTATAACAAAGAACGTCTCGAAAATTGATTAAGAGTGATCCCAGTGTCTGAGTAGAAGGTTCAAGAACCAGTTGTATATCAAAGAACGTCTCGTCCTATTCATAAAAACAAAAGCCATGGAGGGTTATGACTGTGTATCAGCAAACAGTAGAAGAACCATTGGTATGCCAAAGAACGTTTCGTCCTATTTATAAAAACAAAATCCATGGAGGTTGATGACTGTGTATCAGCAGAAAGTTGATGCGAAAAGTTGATGAAGCAGGTGTATGTAAAAGAACGTCGCGTCCTTTTTATAAAATATGAAAATTATTCATGGAGGGTGATACCAGTGTCGGAGGAGAAGGTTGAGAAACCAGTGTTATATCAAAGAATGTCTCGTCCTTTTTTTAAAAACAAGTCTATGGAGGGGGATACCAGTAACCGAGCAAAAAGTTGATGAAGCAGGCGTATGACAAAGAACGTCTCGTCCTTTTTATATAAACAAAAACATCATTGAGGGTGATGTCAGTGTCTGGGAAGAATTTAAGGGAACCAGTGGTATGTCAAAGAACGTCTCGCCCTTTTAAAAAAAATCATGGTGGGTGATGTCAGTGTCACAGCAGAAAGTTGAAGAACAAGGGGTATGTCATAGAGCATATCGGCCTTTTATATATGAAAAAAAATTCTATTCC
Source organism: Mytilus galloprovincialis (assembly GCF_965363235.1). Taxonomy (NCBI): domain Eukaryota; kingdom Metazoa; phylum Mollusca; class Bivalvia; order Mytilida; family Mytilidae; genus Mytilus; species Mytilus galloprovincialis. Next base: position 58,433,135 of record NC_134851.1, read on the forward strand.
AATACATTGTTGATAAATATTCCATATCAACTTCACAAATGATACTCGATGGCCTTGCAATATAGGTTCTGAGTACTTACGTTGCTTATCATAGCGATAACGTGTTACAGTATACTTTCATTTGTATTACACACTTATAGCTTCTGAGTGAGGTCGATACAAGGAAATATTGACCTATAAAGTATATTAACTGACGACGACTGCTATAATTGTTATAATATTAATCTCCGAGCATATTTCTATCAAATCGTCAGTGTAATATATATTCGATTATTTGATTTTGTTAAAAATTTAAAGATATCATATTGTGTCATATACAATAACCACGAATTATTTGTTCGTTGTTATTTTTATAAAAAAAATCAATTATAAACTTTGTTATTTTTTATTAACAATATCATGCAATTCATTACTTGACGTCACAAAGAATATCAGTTTTTAGATTTTCTACACAAAAACATCGTTTAAGCTTTATGCTATCCGCCGTATTTTATCTACGTCGAAAGTATAGTGTAACATGCGACTACACTTAAACGATTTAAATTATTTATTAATATTACTTTACTGTATGGTCTGTTATTTTGTTATATCCATTTGTTATATCTATTTGACGTGACTCTGTACTTTTGTATCCCTTTGTTGAGTTATTGTTCAATACTTTTGTTTTAATTTCTTTCACTTTTGCTGATGTGCTTTGTCTTTGTATGTTTTAGTGTTTCTTTGATACATATGACGTGGTTTTGTACATCCCGCCATTTTGTTATTGTTCTTTTATAGTTTTGTATACCTCTCTTTCGTATACGTATTTGCTTATGCTTTGTGTTCCTTTGATACATAATTACGTGGCTATTTTTCAGAAGAAATTAATAATAAGCATATAGATAAGAGGCAAGAATGACAGGGACATTTGTGATTTAGATTATGAAGAGAATATGCATAAGATAACTTTCATACTTTGAAAGACATTTTTGTTTATATCCCTACCGTGAGGTTGTACAATTTGATATATGCCTTTTTGCACTTCTTTGTTAAATATTTGTTTGTTTTATAGTGAATTAGATTCAATACAATTTGACAGCTGTACCCCTGTCTTTTTACATTGTTACCTAATATATCTATTTGTTTTGTTAACGCATATTTATCAATTATTGTAATTCAATGCAACTGTCATGCAAAAGAAAGGTTTAACCAGCTATAATCCAGGCTCAATCCATCTTTTTCTACAAAAGAAAATGAATGTACCAAGTCAGGAATATGACAGTTGTTTAATATTTAATTCATTCGTTTGACGTGTTTGGGATTTTGATTTTTCTATTTGATTAGGAACTTTCCGTTTTGAATTTTTCCCGCAGTCCAGTTTTTTTGTGATTTTACTTTATAGTCCACTCTGTAGTAACTGTATTTTTGCAAAGTCAATGTTGGACTTTCTTTGAGAACATTATGTGTCTTGAAGAAACCATGGATGCCCTCCAAGGTTGAAAGTAGTTTTAGAATAACCAGAGTTAAGCAAAGGAGCACACATGTATATGATTTACTGTGAGAGAACTTATCCAGAAACGCTATGCTCGTCTACTGCAAATATTTACTTTAAAAATTACAAACTCAACTACCACTCATAAAAGCAAATATTAATACTATACCTGTCCATGAGATATAAAGCGCCAACAGTTAATGTGAATAGTTGGCAAATATTATCTAAATACAAATTTTAAAGTCAAAGGAATGAAATTGTTTTGAAGTCAAAACTTTGAATAATCAAGAATAAGATTTGTTTGAATTAAATAAAAGCAGCTTTATTAAAACCTAATATCATAAATAATAATTATGAATCAATTACAGTGTGTGCTACAATAGTGAAAATACATGAATAGTAAAATATAGGTCACTTACTAAAAACAGCTGATCTCTATGTAATCTAATTTGAAATTGACTATACTTTTTTTCTAAACGTTTAAAGGATTCAGTTAATCAATACACCTAAAAATAGTACGTGTGTACACAATATGAAAGTAACCAAAATGGCCATAAAATTAACAAGTTCGATTTGGGATAATTCTAACATTATAAAAGGATAAATATGGATTAAATAGGATGCATTAATGATTTCTGAATAAGGTAATTTTGTTGTATTTATAGAAAATCATTCCGCATAACAAGCATGTGTACAAAAAATGAAAACATGTATGACCTAGTTTCGCGGAAAATACGAATGAATGAAGGTTATTATTAAAGGATACTTGAAATAATCGTGGCACAACAACGTACGATTTTTTTTTCTTAAATTGGAAAATGCTTTGATATTTCATTTTACTGTTGTAATTAGTTGTTATGTTATAATAAATGATGTTTTACGTTGACTGAAATATTGTAATTTGACTGTTGTTTCGGTGTACCGGTCATAAATATAACATTACTATAATAAATAGATGTTTGTATCTTTCGCAGCTAAAAACAATGTACAATTTCAGAAAAGACAATAACAAAACAAGTGTAATTGTATTAAGTTTCAATTCCTTTGTTTATTAGCCTCGTACACATCTAGCTGATATTCAGAGATACTGTATCTGGTCGTGGTGGCGAATCTGTTTCTTGTTTGGGTTTTAACTTAATCCTTTTTTTTAATGATCAGCAGACTTATATGATTTATGTATGTGACGTCATTAGACATGACCTCCTTTTTCGTGTCGTCACAATAGAAAATTTAAGGAACATCAAGAACATTTGACGTCATAATCGGAGATAAATAAATAAAAAACAACTTAGAGTAAACAAACCATCTGTTAATAAAAATAACAGTTGCGCAAAAAGTAGAGAAGTTTCCTGACCACACTATCTGCTCTATTTTTATCATATGTTTTACAAAACTTTGAATTTTCCGAAAAACTAATCCCAGGAATAGCAATTAATAGATAACATTAGCCGTATTTGGAACAACTTGTTGGAATTTTGGGTCCTCAATGCTCTTCAATTTTGTACTTGTTCGGCTTGTATAACTATTTTCATTTGAGCGTCACTGTTGAGTTTTATATAGACGAAACGAGCGTCTTGCGTACTTAATTATAATACTGGTACCTTTGATAACTATTTACACCAATTGGTCGATGCCACTGCTGGTGGACGTTTTGTCCCCGAATGCATTACCAACTTATTGCAAGTAGTAAGTATTTCGGTATTGACATGAATATCAATTTTATGGCATTTTATTTTATAAATTTCTTGTTACAAAACTTTGAATTTCTCGAAAAAAAAGCCGGATTTTGCACAATTTTGGGGAATTATGGGTCCCCAATGCTCTTCAACTATGTACTTGTTTGGCTTTATGACTATTTTGATCTGAGCGTCACTAATGAGTCTTATGTAGACGAAACGCTCGTCTGGAGTACTAAATTATAATCCGGGTACCTTTAATAACTATTAACTATTTTTTTTTTCAATTTTTGGTGTTCCGTTAAATTTCTAATTGGTATTGCGTGTATTCGATCTAGTTCGTTTGAGAAAATACAAAAATACAAATGAATAATAAAAAACTATATAAAAAACATGAAGCATTTACAGTGTTCAGCTTTTATAAATACAGTGTAACCTTACTAATCCGACACCTGAGTATTTCAACATCCTACTTTAACCGAAACATTTTCATGGTTTTAAAATATGCCTATCGTTCCAGAAAACATCTTCGTATTGAGGCCCCCTGCTTGTTCCAATGCTTTGTTCTTGTCATCCATTGTGTCGGACTACACAGGTTACACTGTACCTGTACATGGTGTGTACCTTTTACTAGTAAAACTCCAATCTATGAACTAAACGTTAAATCTAAATATAACAATTCATCTTTATTTTTCAGCTTGCAGTATAAAGATTAAAGCTTTTACGAAGAAATGGATAATCAAAACGATCTGCAATTCTTATCCGTCAAACTATATCATCACCTTTCTGATGTTGTTGTTGGATCTGAAAAAGCTGTTAACTATAGAAGATACTTTTATAAATGCTTCGATGAAACCTCTCTCTTCGGACATTGTAAGGTAATTAGTAGCGGTAGTAAAGCAGAGGTTCTTGATCTTTCTGGTAGTGATATGGATTATATGTTTCTCCCTCAAGGTTATATGGTTGAAGAAAAGCTTGGGAATACAAAAGAACAGCATTTGGTGCTAGACACAGATAATGCTCTGCCAGGTTTTGCCTTAATAAAAATTTCGGATAATAGTGATTTTATAGGCAACATCAATGTCATACAGACAGTTGATGGACAACTCTTAAAAAACGACATTTTAAAACAATCGCGTTTTCAAGTTATGAATGAAGCTCCTTCAATGTTTGACCTTGCCAGATTACTGAAACTGGACGTTCAAACACCATTTAAGGTTCAGGGTCCAGCAATAACTACTGCAATCGAAGGAGCGGCGGATGTAGATGTTGTTCATTGCCTCCCTTGTCGTGAATGGCCTTCAATTGCAAAACGTTGGTTGCACAGAAGTCGATGCTTCAAATGGCCCTCGTCAGATTTGATAACAGAGGCAATACATGAAGGTGTGTTGTTAGTACCCGTAGGAAGTAAGTCTCCTTCTTCTGAAGAAAACAACACTGAATGGAGGTTTTCATTTTCTTTAACTGAAAAACTGTTAGTTCACTCATTCAATCACACTCAGTTGTTGTGCTATGCCTTGTTAAAGATTGTTTTAAAAGAGATATTTAACAAGGTAAATATTTTTAACAAACTTTTATGTTCGTATTACTTGAAGACGGTTCTATTCTGGGTCTTAGAAGAAGTCGACCACCAATATTGGGTACCAGAAAACTTATTGCGTTGCTTTTCCTTATGTCTACAGCGTCTACATTATTTTATTTCATGTAATTATATTCCAAATTACTTTATACCGGAACATAATATGATTGACGGGAGATTTTCAAAAATAACTGGAAAACAACTTGGAATGTTTGCAGAAAAACTTCTTATCGAAAATATATGGAAAGTGCTGTTGTCAATAGATTTACTTTCTGATTTACGCCGTGATACGTGCTATGTTTCGAAACCCTTAAAAGTTATTTCAGAATTCGATAAAACCATGATTGCTATGAAAATACCAGACTGCACTCAATGGATTGAAGATATATCATGCAGATCATTGAGTTTCTTTGTTCACAGAATTCGAAATGAGAACTGTGAAAAAAATCTCAAAAATATCTATGCAATTGCCTTACTAGACCTGTGTAAAAGAAAAGCAATTTCTATTACAATGCGTTCTATTAATTCACAGAACATCAGCAATAAGTTCTATTATTCTAAATATAAACAATGCTTATTCCATCTACTGCTGAATTTAAGCGGCGACGCCGTATCCGGTTGGTTACTTCTTGCTACATTTTTCTACTCTTGTCAGGAATATCGTAAGATGAATGTTTTACTACAACTTTCAGAGGAAATTATATCTCGGGATTTATATACAGTGTCTATATTAGGGGACTTGTCTGCGGTCAAGCAAACTTCTTTTGAAAAAAAGTTAGTTCCTAGTAAGCAATTCCTCAAAAGATTAAGACATTCAGTGATTAGATATTTTATTGTTCAAAAGAATGAACAAAATGCTGATAGTTTTATATTTCACCAAGATCTGTCCATTGACGGGGACGATTTTTTTATGGGAACGCCACTAGTTTTTATACGCTATCTTACATTCTTATATTTTTACAGACAAAACAATACAGAAGGAATGAACAGTGCAATTATGATGTTAAGGGAAGCTGTTGAAAAATCTCCACAGTTAGATGCTATTTCCATTAGTAGAAATTATTGGTTTTTGGGAAATGCCTTATCATTAATTGGTAATGATGTTATTGAATGTATTGAAACAGTCAGAAGCATGATTTCCGCCCTAAAACCTTTTGATGTTACAGGTTTAATACAATACTGGACGGCAGATGTTGAAAATATTATAAGCCCTCTTTTAAAGATTTATCGAAAAGATTCATGAATACAACCACAGTCAAGCTCACGCCTTTCATAATATATATGGTCGACTGTTTTTATATTACAAAACTGACCATAAAGATTCCGTTCATATTTCTGATGTGGAATTTTTAAAGGTGCGAGGAATTCTCATTATTGTTTTATATGATAATTTGACATGCACCACCTGAAATTTTTTTTTCGAACGAACTGCAAACATATATATGTGTTCTTTCTATGTGACGTCATCAGACATGGTCGCCTTTTTTTCATGCCGTCACAATAGGGAGTTTAGAGGAAAGCAAGAAAATACGACGTCATAATCGGATGTTAACCAATGAAGAACTGAGATCAAACGAACCACACGTTGATAACAAAAAAATTATACAACGGGTAAAAAAAGGAATAAATTGACGAAGAATTAAAGAAATAAATGTACGGCCTTCAACAATATTGATGATAAGATACGTTATCAAAAGCAATCCCTGTAATATGTAATATTTAATCTGTTCTTCACAACGTTGTTGCTTATCAGTTTTCATCTTTGCTATTTAATGGTGTAGGTCCGGTTAGGGCCGATTTTAGCCTCAAATTTCAAGTTCATATAACGAAAGATTTAGGATACTTTTGAAACACCTAAGTTTATATTTGGATTGAATCGATTAGTTTATGTGAAAATTTGTAACTGATTGAGTCATTAAAAACGTTCCTTTTCAAACTAGAAAAATGAAAATTTTATCAAATATGTCAAAAAACGTCACTTGCTAGATGGTTTTGTCAAAATAAATGTGGCCGCATCCGTGTTCATCCTCAACCTGTATATATAGTATGTATTATCAGCAAATACAACTTACATTTCAATATAATGAATGAACACGAATGCGGCCACTTGCATTTAAGACGGACACCGTCTAAAATTTTACTAAAATGCTAAAATTGTATATTTTTCAGTTTTTCAGCATGACTTCAAGATGCTATTACTAGATATATGTGCATTGTATTGTACAAAAAACGCCCATCTTTATGTAGCAGAAGCATTCTACTTTCCAATAAATAGCTTGAAAATAACATTTCAACAATTTTGTAAACCTGCTATATTGTGGGGCCAAACGGAGGGTCTTACTGAACCTACAATGTACTCCTTTGGTTTTGCAAACATTCGTTTTAGAACAAAAACGTAGGACTCAACAGATATAACCCCCCCCCCAAAAAAAACAAAAAAAAAAACAACATTGCTACAGTCAGATACAATGGTAACCCAAACATTTCCCCGAATAGAACATATTTGTATGCATATGTATTCAAATGATATTCTGAATGTTATTTTAAACTGTATAAAACACATCATATGCATTAAATATTAATTACAATTGTATGAGTCTATCTTAATATCTTTAACCTTGACATTTACTGAATCATCACTGAAGAGACAACACATACCGAAAAGGGCATCTGTTGCTGTAGAATTTGTACGGTTTAATGTGGGGAGTGTATACAAGATGACAAAGAAAATTTAAAAATAAGGTGCAAACTGCAACGCATTTCAGTTTTAAAAGTATTTAGACAAATTGTATTGCAGTGTATTGAAGGAAATACTACGGGTACCTTAATACTGCAATACACTCCAAAATATATGACCGTGTTTGACCTTGGCCAAAAAGTCCTCTTATTTGAGTTTTCAAGCAGAATATTTCAATATAAATATACTTAATTTTTGAGAAAGTGTTATGTTTAAATAAGTTAATGAATCTGAATAAAGACAATTGTACAGTAAAACCAGATTTTACTGTACCTCCATTGAACTGAAGAATTTTATAGGACAATCTATTTTGTCAGACTTTGGCTTTACTTTTTTTCTGTTGTGGTTTTGTCAGTTGTTTAAATTTTTGAATACGTTATGGGTTTCAAATTATTTTACCTCACTTAAGAGACACTTATGTTGTTGTGTATACTGTTGTTTGTCCGTCTGGTTTTTTTTAATTTTATCTTAGCAATGGCATTGCCAGTTTATTTTTGACTTATGAGTTTAAAAGCCCCTTTGGTATCATTCGCTTCTCTTTCAAGATCGAAATGCGCAATTTGAATATGTTTATTTTGTTGTGTTATTAAATAACTATCAACATCTGGAGAGGGTTGAGTGTTTATAAACATGATAAATCCTGCCGCTATCTTAATGTGGATTTCAATTATCAAGTAACTATTATTCAGTCTGTAGTTTTTTATGTTGTGTTTTGTGTACTTTTGTTTGCCTGCTGGTCTTTTTTTTAGCCATGGCGTTTTCAGTTTACTTCCGACTCATTAGTTTGAATGTCCCTTTGGTATCTTTCGCCTCACTTTTAACAGAGCTTTTTCTATAAAAATGGGAATCGTAGATACAAATTTCTTGTCTTTGGTAGCAATCATGACAATAATTCATATTTTGTGAAAAATCCAACTGAACCTACCAGAAAATATACTGAAGATGTTATTATTTTGGTCGACAATATATTTGTTGAGTTTGGAGGATCTATAATTTAACATACAGGCGGTATTCCAATGGGTACTAATTGTGCACTCCTACTGGCCGATTTATTTTTGTACTTTGATGAAGCAGAATTCATTCAGAACCTTCTAAAAGACAAACAGAAAAGCGAAATTCTTTAATTTTACTTTACAATATATTGATGATGTTCTATCATTGAATAAAACATATTTCACCCAATACTTACATTGTACATCTCATATATCCCAGTAAACTTGAAATTAAGGATACTACTGATACTAGCAGGTACTGCACTTGATCTTGTCCTCAATATTGACGCAGATGGACGACTTCACACGGAAATCTATGATAAACGGGACGATTTCAACTTCCCAATTATCAATTTCCCATTTCTCAGCAGTAACATACCCTCTGGCCCTTCGTATGGTGTTTACATAGTATATATCAATTGATACGTTATTCTAGTGCTTGTTCACACTATATGAACTTCAAATACATGATTGTGCTCCTTACACAGAGACTGCTCCAACAAAGTTATGAGGACGACATATTTAAATTGACACTCCGTAAATTTTACGGATACAATCACGAATTGGTTGATCCGTACGATGTGTCTTTGTCCAATCAAGCTAAGGACATTTTTACCACATGTTAGATTGTGGTCATTACGTCGCATAGTCCTTTAATTACCGAACATGACTTGTTCCCGATTGTAACTGTTTTGCTGAGTGTGAATTAGCATTGCTATAAGACCTGTTACGGTACTTTTTTTTATCCCAAATTCATGTATTTAGTTTTGGTGTTATATTTGTAATTCTCATCGGATTTTGTCAAATGTCTGGATGTCTTTTCGGTTATATTTATGTGTTACGGTAAAGAAAATTAATCATCGCCTTCATTTATTATATTTGATTTGATTCATCGTAATTTGTACGATGTAATACGTTTGCAGATTGATTGAGAATTAACCGGACATTGAATATAGTTAATTGTCACTTTCCGTTGAGGCCTTGACTAACTCGATTGTGTCTATTTTTGAAGTTGGATTTTGTCGGTATATGTAATGTATCCGGTTGTTTTCTGTAATTAGTTAATACTTCAGTTTTATCATCTATATCTTTGATATAGTCGTTTTATAAAAGTTACTGTTTGTAAAAGTATACATTATTCTAAATAATAGGGATGTTCTTGTCCAAAACAGAAAACACTGGCCGTTTTTGGCTCAACTGTTTTAACTTTCGGTCCTCGATGCTGTTCAACTTTGTGCTTGTTTTTGCTATCAAACTTTTGTATCTGGGCGTCACTAGTAAATCTTGTGTGGACGAAACGCACTTCTGGCGTATTTGCATTTTCATCCTGGTGCCTTTTGTAAGTTATTATTCGTGTTTTTCTTTGTCAAATATATTCTCCTATTTATTTGTATTGTAGTCCTGTAATGTTGTGGTGTCATTTTAATGTTATATTTAACATTGTCATTAAAGCGGGAGGTTTGGCATGCCACAAAACCAGGTTCAACCCACCATTTTTGTCTTGAACAAATGTCCTATACCAAGTCAGGAATATGGTCATAGTTATATTATAGTTCGTTTTTGTGTGTGTTACATTTTAACGGTGTGTTTCTTTTGTGTCGTTTGTTTCTTCTTATATTTGAGTGTGAATTCACATTATAAAAAGACGTGTCACGGTACTTTCTATTCCAAATTCATGTATTTGGTTTTGATGTTATATTTGTTATTAACTTCGGATTCTGTCTAATGCTTAGTTCGTTTCTGTGTGTGTTACATTTTAGTGTTGTGTTGTCATTGTCCTCTTTATATTTAATGAGTTTCCCTCGGTTTTGGTTTGTGACCTGGATTTTTGTTTCTTTCGATTTATGAGTTCTGAACATCGATATAGTACTGTTGCCTTTCATTTCACCGTTGATTGCTGTTTGTCTTTAGTGTTTTTCGTGTATATCTGTTGCATAAATTGAGTCGTTTTTGATAAAGAAAAACAAAAAAACACTTTGACCATTACCGCGCATTACACGGCTTTGTATACGGAATGGGTTTGGCACATTTTTAAATGACTTCTATTTGCAATAGCATGAATTGTTCTATATGATAAGAATGTTCTTACCCCGGGCATAAATACAATGCTGTATTTGGCGAAACCTTTTCAACTTTTGATCTTCAGTGCTGTACAACTTTGTACTTTTTTCACTTTCGATCTTTTATATCTGGGCGTCACTGGTGAGTCTTGTGTGGTAAAGGCGCGTTTTTGGCGTATTGCATTTTAAACCTGATGCTTTTTGTTATCTAATTATCATGTTTTTCTTTGTCTAATATGTTCTCCTATTTATTTGTATTGTAGTCCTGTGATATTATGTTGTCATTTCAATGTTATATTTAATTTTGCCATTAAAGTGCGAGGTTTTGCATGCCATAAAACCAGGTTCAACCCACCACTTTTATTCCCCTTTAAAAGTGTCCTGTACCAAGTCAGGAAGATGGTCATTGTTATATTATTGTTCGTTTCTCTGTGTGTTGCATTTTAACGATGAGTCGTTTGTGTTTTCTCTTATTTTTGAGATATTGAGATAAGACGTGGCACGGTACTTGTCTATCCCAAATTCATGTATTTGGTTTTCATGTTATATTTGTTATTCTCGTGGTGTTTTGTTTGATGCTTGGTCCGTTTCGGTGTTGTGTCGTTGTACTCCTCTTATATTTAATGCGTTTCGCTCGGTTTTGGTTTGTTACCCCGATTTTGTTTTTTGTCCATGGATTTATGAGTTTTGAACAGCGGTATACTACTGTTGCCTTTATTTATATTAAACTGCAATGTTTATTGTAAATGATTTTATATAAAAAAAAATATATCAATGGAGATTATCTGGCATCTTCTTATTTCTATATCAATTCAATATTCAATGAGGAATAAAAAAAAACGCGTTATGTGATTGCTTTCTCTTTTACGTGGAAAAAAGTCTTTCCTAGATTATTCCTTGTTGTAGAGAAATTCTCATAAAATCGTATTAAAAAATAAAAAAGAAAAGCTGTTAAAAAATTATCCACTTCTTCAATACGACACACAGGAAACAGTAGTATTGCAGCAGAAAATACTAACTTTGTATATTTTGTTATACCTAATTTACAAATCCAACAATTAACAGATGTTTAAGTCTAACTCTTAATCGTCGACTATAGAAAATGTATCAGCAAATCAATAGCATGGACCGCATTTATATATATATATTAACATTTGCAAAAAACACATCACCAAAAATGATTTTGAAAGAACAGTTGATTCTACTTTAGGTTAACTTTACTTAAGTGAATTGAAACACATGTTTATATAGCTGTCTTCTAACAAGAAATTGAATATATCTATACCAATATCCTCTTCACGACTTTCGATTACAAAACTAATGACGACCTTCCTTAAATTGTAAGATCATACAAAATACACATGTTTTTTGTTGTTGTTTTTTTGTATTCTAAAACTATCCACTTTAAATATGTCTTTTTTTTTGTTTGTATTCTAAAACTGTCCACTTTAAATCTGGACCCGGGGAAGTATAAAAATAACCCTACTTCAGTGCTCAATCAAACTCCGAAATAAACACTTGAAGCTATATAATATCGATTTATTTATTATTGGTTTTCATATCCTCCCTATATATCATATATCAGGAAGACTTAAGCAGATACAGTAAAGGTTAGATTACGAAATATTTTCTGATCAATCCAAATCTGTTCATTCAAATGATAAATGAAATGAAACATGCAAACATTAAGACATGATTTGATTATAAATAATTACATTACATTTATTTTGTATTAGAATCAGTAATTTTGAATACCTGACATCAATCGCGAGGCACTCCAATATCAAATATAACTTCCGTATAAAATACAAAAGCTATGACTGCATATGCTATCAGTGACAATACTAGTTTGTGACAACACAAACAAAACGCTTTATATAACTCTTAATTTGATGGTTGTAGCATAGAAATGTGATGAAACAAATTAAAGCCCCTATTTATTTTGTAAAAGCGTTCATCATGCGCACATTTTGAACAGGAAGCGCAAGATGTGCTTCGGTCAACACTTTTATATACCAATACAATTATAAAAAGGACGGTTAAAGATAAAAGCATGGCAATTTTGTATATATAAAACGTGCATTTAATAACAACCGTTCAAAAACTAATGAAGGTCGTTGATGGATGTCCATTGTATAGTTTGGATGATTTCATGCTGTAGGTTCAATACAAATCTATTAACATCAAGGCACCAGTGTAATAAAGGAGAGGATTGCAACTGTACCTGACTAGAAAAAATACAAACTCTACCAAGCAATTAAGCCATGGATTTGTAATATAAGAATATAATTACATTAGATGTATGTTTCATTATGATTCTTCATTCTGATTGGCTAACTGTACATCACGTGTTATTCCGTAAGCAATTGCATTGCTCAATAAAACTGTTCATTCATGATAACACGTGGTGTCACAATAAAGTGCACAGGTGAAATAAATAAAACAATAATAATATTTGTGTTTTCATGATCTTTGCTAAAAAAATGTTATTATAAGTATTGAATGATTCTTTTTGTAACTTCATAGGGTTGTAAAAGCGTTGACCGTGAGCCCATTTTTAGTATGAAGCGCTTCCGCGCTTCATACAAAATGAACTTCTGTCAACGCTTTTACACCCCAATAAAGTTACAAAAAGAAGCATTCAATTCTTAAATGAATTTCAGCGCTAAAAAATGATTTCTAATTAGACATCTATCGCAAAGTGTACAAAGCCATGTCATGACAAAACCTCAGATAACTAAAAGAAGAAAAACAACTGTAGGTTTATGTTTGAAAAACGAACCAGTTAAATAATTGACAACTGTTAGATGTATAACTGGATTCTGAATTGTAATAGGCAAATACACAAACAGTGTGTGACAGATGTAAACAGGTTTGGAGCACGCATACCTCCTTCTAGTATGATACAATTGAGTAGCAGCACGTCATTAGAACCAGCTTTGAATTACAATTGAAAAAGGCTTGATCTACCAGTACGTACACAATCAAACGAGCGCAGTTCCTCAATGAACCCTTTATTAACCGTAATTTGAGTGCCACAATTCAACATTTCACTTTTTCTGTTTTACAGTTAGACATGTTACAGTTTTTGTTCAGGCTAAGGGTGACAAAGACACGAACACAAATCGGGGTTCAGCGCTAAACTAGTGTTCATTTTCAAATTGTACACTCTATGTATAAATAATATTGAATGCAGATAGTATGAGTACAACACATGTATTAAAAAAAACAATATTACATCAATATGTTTCCCATAGAAAAAAGGGGAAGTATTGATATTACGGTTTCCTTTTTATTAATACATTATCTTGTTGTTAATCCTTATTATTTGTCTAACTATGAAATACAATAGAATATTTAAGGCATGAAGGAATTACTAGATGAGTTATTTCTTTATTTCAACAAGGAATAGTAAAAAAGTGGCACTAACTTTTTTTCAGATAGTCAGTATTGATTCTTGAACTTCAAAAACAGATTTTGGATTTATAAGGCCGAATTTTTCATGTCAATCTTTCTCGGTCTTGGCGTTTGTGCTATTTTGACAATGTGGTTGGTGATCTGCATCTTCAATATGAAACGACACCTTTGTTCAAAAAAGCCAATACAAAGGTGTAAATGGTGTAATCGTCTCCAAAACGAACCAGTAAAGTGCCGATCACCTGTAAAAATTCGACAAAACTTCCCATTGAAAGTGGCCTTTAACCTGCAACAACAAGAAAACGCAATAGACAAAAACCAATATTGTGAACCATGGGAAGCAACAAGTAGCGTGTGAATTTCAGAAAATGAAATTGACGATGACTAATCATCACTGTAGTGTAAAATGATGAAACATACGGAATAGTAATGTATGAGCAACACAAGGAGAATTATCTCATAAAACATGTCTAAAAATGTAACCGTAAATAATATTTTTTCTTCTTTTCCAGTTTTCTGTAATTCTCTTAAATCCACATATTTCACTCAAAATTACCCTTTCCTCAAATTATATTAAATGTAGATTTTTAATATGTTGTTAGTACAAGCCTATATTCTAATTTGCACTTCAAAAACCTTGCGTTGCAATAAGTTGCAGGTTGAGTGATTTTAGAACTAAATTGACTGAGCTATATTACAAGTTTTTATATATGTAAAAAATGTCATTAGAATATGATATAACCAACAGGAACCTCAAAGATTAGACAAATCAACTATAGGTCAACTATAGGTCAACCTTACCTGATTAAGTTATAACCTCAGTATCTATAACTTTCAGACCGTTGGACATCAACACAATCTTAAATGTGTCAATTAATTTGTCATCTCTTATCTACACTAACATTCCCTACACGATACAAATAGAAATATGCAGGGTTAACTTTGAATAAATAAACGCATCGAATATACAAGGATTAACTCTTCTATTTACGCCAGACGCGCGTTTTTTTCTACAAAAGATTCATCAGTAACGCTCGAAAAGTTAAAAAGGCCAAATAAAATACGAAGTTGAAGAGCATTAAGGACCAAAATTCCTAAAAGTTTTGCCAAATACAGCTAAGGTATTCTATTCCTGAGGTAGAAAAGCCTAAGTATTTCCAATATTCAAAAGTTTTGTTAAGAGTAAATTTATAAATATGACCATATCAATGATAATTCATGTCAGCACAGAAGTGCTGACTACTAGACTGGTGAATTAAAACTCCATGAGTGTTAAAATTCATCATATATTAAAATGTGTACGCCAAACGCGAGTTTCGTCAACAAAAGACGCATAAGGGACGCTCGAATCAAAAAAGTTAAACAGGTAAAACAAAGTACGAAGTTGAAGAGCATTGAGCACCCAAAAGCGATACTTCCTGACAAGGTATAGTCACACAAACATGTGACAATTTTATAATCTCGACCTGTGGGAATATAATAGACTTCATAGTAGTTTTCAATTAACTTCGGATATAAACACTTAACACTATTTTAGTATCGATGCAATTGATATTGGATTTCATATATTTTTTTTAAATATCAGGAAGAATGAAGCAAAAGTTAGATTACAAAACTATATTCTAATCGATCCAACTAAAATGTCAATTTATCAATAATGTAAAACATACACACATTCAAAAATGACCTAATTATAACTGTTAACAATAATAAAAAAAAAAAACAAAAAAAAAACCCCAAAAAAACTCGCAGTTGAAAGTGTCCTTTGGATTTTATACGTTCTAAAATAGTTCCAAATGTCTTTATATCATTGTCATAACAACAATCCCGAGTTTTCGTTTTGAAAAAAAAAACTTTGACCCAAAAGTCTTTAAAAAGAAGTTGAAATATATCGTTAAACATGTAAACACCGCAGCTTCCTTAAAGACGAACAAACATACATTCTTTGAACAAAAGAAATTAAAAAGTAAAACAGAAAAATTATATGAAATAGGTTTATTGACATTTTTACAGACAATATAATATATATATATATATATATATATATATATATATATATATATATATATATATATATATATATATATATTAATATATCAGATGTTTAACAATTCAACATTGCTAATTCTTCAAACATTTTAAAATATCTGACTATATTATGGTCACAGAAAAACTTCCTGGGTCTAAAAACGTAAAATATTGACAAAAAAAATGTTGCAGGGATTTATATTACGTTAATTCGTCAATTTCACAGTATGAATTTGGGTCCACATTTGCACTAGGGATGCGACGTTTGACACATATTTTAACACAATTCGACGACAAAGTTACATGTAACCAATGAATGCGCCTGCGTGATTTCCCGCAGAAATTAGATATTAAAACATTCTTGAAAAGATGCTAGAAAAATTGTTATTCTTTTTTATTTTGTTTAGAATTAATCATCACAATACTTTAAGCGTCTCGTATTTAAACACAGTAAATAAATTTGATATTTTCTTGACCATGCCTTGATCATGAGGTCATGACCTGACAAGGAAAATGGCAGCTTACAGGTGCACGCCATGTTTCTCGCTGATGTCCATATTTTGTTTTATATGTATTCAGTTTTAACGTAACTGCATAAGAACAATTGGTTGGTTGTATTGCTATTCTTTCTTAAATTGATTTTGTTCTATAGTATAAGTTTTCGTTCGGTTCATATCGTTTGCTGTTTGCATGTTTACATTCAACGGTGATTGAATATCAATATGTGTTTGTTATACTTGAGGGGGGATAGGACCTTTATCGGCCATTTGGGACTCCGGGATCGGGTGTTTTTAAGCTCAGGATTTCGGGATTTACACTTTCTGGATCTGGGAATTATTTTTCGGATTTCGGGACCTCGGGATTTCGTTTTATTAAGCACAGGATTTCGGGATTTCATATTTTTAAGCACAGGATTTCGGGATTTCATATTTTTAAGCACAGGATTTCGGGAATAGGACACCTCCTACCCACCCTCACACTTATGTTAACAGTTTTGTGTTGTTCAAATAGAACGCTTTAGTATACATGATGCCTGCTTTTATCATTTATAATTAAACCAATATGTATGTGCAGTCTAATTAATATTTATTTCAAAACATGGTGCATTTTTACTTTATAGGACGGGTAATCTTAGGCCGAATTGACTATGTATAGCGACTGGTTTACGGTAGAAATTTTACCCTCCAGTATCCGTATCGTATAAGCAGGTCGTGGAACCAGTGTCGATGTTATTCAACGAAGTTGTCAGATATGACCGGCGTTTGAACTGTACTTTGATATTTATTTTTGTCAGTGTCTGTGTGGTCTTTATATTTGAACTACTTACTTGTCCACAGTTACACTGAATATGCATGTTAGTTTCTGTCTCCCCTCAGGGAGTTTGAAATTTTGCTTAGTTTACATATCATTGCATAACATCTATAATACTAATATTACTAGGTCCAATTTGTCAGCTGTCATCACGTAAAAACAACGAATCAAAAAATTCAAGTTTATATATAACTAATATAGTACAATGGTGTAGATTAAAAATTACACCACTCCTTACCCTTTTGTTTTCCAAGTAATTAATATTGCCAATAATCAAGAAGTTCCGGGTCAAGTCCGATACCGATACCAATAGGATATTCACCTGTTACCTATTACCTTATATGTACGTTCCGCATCTGACAGGCGCACCAGCAAACGGTGTATTCAGGATTTATATGCTTATTCAAGATTGATATGCTATATACACGGGTCATAATCACAGGGTTGACACTACTAATTTGTCAAATTGTTACAGGTCTATTGTAGTATTTTAATCAGTAAGACTTTCTAAGATAACAATAGGAACACTAAAAATCTGGACTAAAAAATAAGGCGTTTAGGTACAGTTTTTAATTTGTTAGCGTGCATAACATAAAACAGCGAATCGAAGAATTCAACTTTATCTATAACTAATATAGGACAATGCTGTTGATTAAAAAGTACTCCATTCCAGGACCTTTTGTTTTCCAAATAATTAATATTACCAATAATTGATAAGTTCCAGTTCGACGGGTTCAAACAGAAAGATTTGAAAGCAGAGAAAACTGTATCTTATAATTGGCATGACTTTATTAGGTCTAGTATATTTGGTGTATGGAAGAACTGTAAGATGTACATGTCTAACTGGCAGGTGTGACCTGACCTTGACCTCATTTTCATGGTTCAGTGGTTATAGTTAAGTTTTTGTGTTTTGATCTGCTTTTCTTATACTATACGTAATATGTCTACTATATTTGGTGCATGGAATGATTGTAAGGTGTACATGTCTAGCTGACAGGTGTCATCTGACGTTGACCTCATTTGCATGGTTCAGTGGTCAAAGTTAAGTTTTTGAGTTTTGGTCTATTTTTCCAATACTTTTTGCATTTAAAAGGTCAACTATATTTGGTGTATTGAAATATTTTACTAACTATATGTCTGTTACGCAGGTTTTATTTTACCTTGATATCATTTTCACGGTCCATTGCTAAGTGTTTGTGTTTAAGACTTTTTTTTAAAATTTATAAGCAATAAGTCAACTATATTTGTTGTATTGAAGAATTGTTAGCTGTATATGTCTGCCTGGCATGATTCATCTGACCTTAACCTCATTTTCCATGGTTCATTGATCAATGTTTTGTGTTCATGGTTAATGTTGAGTTAATGTGACAGTTGTGATAAAGCTTTATATTTAGATCTTTCAACATAATATCAATGATTAGTAAAGAAGGCGAGACATTTCAGCGTGTGCACTCTTGTTTATTTGAAAGTTGACTGTTTCTGCTTCTTAAATATGTGTTGTGCTTGACAATAAAATGCACATATCTCATATACTGGTCCGAGAACACAGTTATTTTGATTTCGTAGTGTATTTTTTTTTACATTGTTTTAGACAATAAATGGAAATTTAAAAAATCCCACCTGCGCTTTCTCCATAATAATTTATGCAGTGTGTTGAACTTCTTTTAGGACAAATTATATCAAAACTATAGAAAACTTCATAAGCTCTTACTAAAATTATGGACAATTTTATATGAAGGGGGTCTTGAAATCTTTTCAAAGCTTCTGAAATACTAATTTTTGACCTTTTTAAACTGGACCAAATCACTACCTGACTACTTTACATTATAATTCCTGAATCATTTTTTTTTACAGTGTAATTTTATCCCTCTTCTTGCTACTTGAGGCATAAAAATAAAAATAAATTTGGAAGGGGTATAAAAAAAATTGACAAGTACACACTGTCCACACTTAGGACTGTTTTGGTTGACCACAAACATCAAGGGAGGATAACTGTGTACTCGGACCTAATAGGATTGAAATTTTTTTGTCACGAGTTAAGCGATGATTTGTAACATTGTCATAAATATAGAGCTTGGCTAGCCATGAAACCATGTTCAATTCACCATTTTATGATACAATTTCCTGTACCAAGTCAGGAATATAGCTGTTATCAAATAGTTCGTTTCTATGTGTGTTGTATTGGCTTTTTTTTCTTGTTCTTCAGTGTTTCTGATGTTTCTTTGTTTTCCTCTTTTACTTAATGTGTTTCACTCGGTTTTAGTTTGCAGCCTTAACTTGTTTCCTCTCATTCGATTTATGAATTTTGAACACCGGAATACTACTGTTGTCATTATTTATAACAATTACAAGAATAGGAATAATAATTGTGTTAGTAATGGTTTTATTAAATGTATTTATATCTAAATATTTCGGTTTTTGCCTATATCAAACTGTGTATAACAAATAGTATCTGTGCATAGATTTGATTTACACTAAAATGGAAATGAATGAAATAGGTAAATAACGAATGAAAAACAAAATAGAATTAAATACAAACGAAAAGACATAAAGCAATGCCCTATTTATTGGAAGTACAAATACCGAGGCATGTTTAATAGCATTCGAATGCACGCTGAGCAAAAACGTCATATTCGGGAAAAGGCCACTTTCATTACTTTAAAGACTGGACGGCGTAGACGGTAAACCACAATACAAGACGTGATAAAAGTGACGATGTTCATAAAATTTAGACAGTGTAATATCTAATTTTTCCTCCTAATAATTTTGCTGGAGCAGTTTAAAACCAATCACAACGTTTTGTGGATTTTTTTTTACACCCCATCATATATGAATTATTACGTATTAAAAGAACAACTTGATGATGACAAACCTATGAATTAGTTATGATATTATTTTTTAGCGATAATTATAACTAAATTCAGTCATCTGTATAAAGTATGTCTTTATGCTTTAAAGTGTATATAGTTAATAAAATTATACCCTTTGGGTAGTGTTATAAAAATGGAAGAATATACAA
The DNA here is from genome assembly GCF_965363235.1 of Mytilus galloprovincialis. Lineage (NCBI taxonomy): Eukaryota > Metazoa > Mollusca > Bivalvia > Mytilida > Mytilidae > Mytilus > Mytilus galloprovincialis. The sequence continues at coordinate 58,453,425 of NC_134851.1, forward strand.
GAAACTGAACTTTGAAAAAATTTCCAAGAATGCATTAGTTTCTGAATAGGCGAATTAGGAACTTGAAATCGTGACGTTTGTCATATACTTTAGTGTGATATCGTCCTTCTGTTTAGATATTTAGGAAAGCTTCAATATGTGATCAAGCAGTACTTTAATGATAAGAAGTATCCTTAATCCATTAACTCTGTCAAGGATTAGTAAATAAGAAAATCCCATGAAACTTTCTTTACGGTTACAGATATTCTTTGTATGCTAACTAACACTGCTAAGTTATGAACCATATTGAACCTGCTAGAAATGTTTCGTATTATTTTCAAATACTAGTATATAAATCAAGGTTTTATTTTCAAATTTCTACAATTTTTTTATTTCAGTACGTGTGCAATCTGTTATTTGTAATTAGGTCTTTCCACTTTTCTGTGGAAAGACCTATTCTTTTTCTTCTGATTATTTTTTTTTTCTTCCGCCTAATTTTGTTCTTGCGATAAACATTTGTTTCGCAATATGTCGCTTAGATATTTTGTATATGATATCGAACAGTTTATGCGCTTTTGAAATTTACCCTGCGTAAACGAATACTTTTCTTTGTAGGAGTTATCTCCCCAAACACTGTTTTCCTTGTTATCGCATCTCCTTCGCAACCGTTAAAGATTATGACAAATTTATTTTACAAAATTGCTCGTTATATCCTTCGCATGATTTGTCCTATTTTGACGAAAGCAATATGACCGCTCCATATGAGAGTTATTTCCCCTTATGCATCTGATATAAGTGATATGAATTTCTATCTTATAAACCATAAGTGATAGAGACCTAGGATCTTTTGATTTGAGGTCCTTGGTCCCAAAAAATGAAAATTAGGTCAAGGTCAAAGGTCAAGGTCATATTCTAATATTTGAATTTGGCTTATTTTCACTTATATCCAAAGACTGTATAAGATATCAACAAATTATTTTTACTAAATTGTTAGTTGCGACATGTCGTAAGATGTAAATTTAGATTGCAAGCGTACGTTGAATGTAAAAGGGAGTTTTCTCCCCTCTTGTATTTAAAAATACGCGTTTGGTGATATAACTCATTAACTAAATAGAATTAAGGCCTATGGTCTTTTGATTTGAGATCCTTGGTTTATGACCTTGGAATTGATCTCAAGGTCATAGCTTAATTTGACGTTCTAGATTTTGACCTTTGCTTTTATTCTATATGTATACATGATAAAGATATACAACTTTTAGAAAAAGGTATCAAACCATTTAACCTTGAAAAAAACAACCGGAAGTGACTTTTTGTTAACCGGAAGTAGCTATTTTTTGTACTTTATTAATATAAAAGTATATAGAACCAGATATTTTTGGAATCAGTGTCAAGTAAATATTCAAATATAATCGGAAGTAACATTTTTCAAACCGGAAGTAACAAATTATCTCCCTTATTTAAAAAAAAATGTATGGAAACAATATATTTTTGGAATCAGCTTACTAGAAGCTATCATTTGACGATTGAAATGACATTTTAAACTTAGTTTCACAACTTTTCATATCAAAATACATTGTTTTGATGGAAAGACCTTCAATTGTTCTCTGAACAATTGGTTTTTAATTTTAATATATTTTTTCTTTTATCATGTGCGTTTTCAAAAATAATAGATCTAACGTAAAATTCAACGTCATTATAAAAACATTCATAGCAGACGTGCATTGCGGTTACAAAATAATGCCACACTTTCGCTGGTAATGAATGATGTCATTTATTCAAACAACAATGTTTTTTTCCGATTCGTCCACAATTCTTAACAGTTAGTTTCAATAAGGTAATGAAACTAATAAAACATCTTACGATTAAAATACGCAATATTACCTTGGAAGTTTTCCATAGCCACTTGATTATTTTATTGCGTATTCAGTCAAATTCACATAATGACGCAATTTGTATTTTATATCCTTATTAATCAATAAAATTGAAAGTGAAATTGTAAAACTTCTTAATAATCATTTAACGGATCAGCACACACTTACAAGGTCATCTTTGAATTTTTCGAAAAACGAAGGATTTTCTTACGCCCAGGAGTAGATTACCTTAGCCGTATTTGGCACAACTTTTTGGAATTTTTGGGTCCTCAATGCTCTTCAACTTTGTATTTGTTTGGCTTTTTAACTGTTTTGATCTGAGCGTCACTGGTGAGTCTTATGTAGACGAAACGCGCGTCTGGCGTATCAAATTATAATCCTGGTACCTTTGATAACTATCATCACATGATTCACGAGGAAATGTTAATTAAATATTTTGTATACTTACGCTAGAATACTTCCTGTTGAATTCAGCTGTCAAATATAGTAAACAAATGATATTTCGTTAAAAGAGGGACGAAAGACACCAAAGGGACAGTCAAACTCGTAAATCTAAAACAACTGACAACGCCATGGCTAAAAATGAAAAAGACAAACAGAAAAACAATAGTACACATGACACAACATAGAAAACTAAAGAATAAACAACACGAACCCCACCAAAAACTAGGGGTGATCTCAGGTGCTCCGGAAGGGTAAGCAGATCCTGCTCCACATGCGGCACCCGTCGTGTTGCTTATGTGATTACAAATCCGGTAAATAGTCTAATTCGGTAGGTCAAATTCATGAAAGGGAAGGGGATTGTAGTTACGACGTAAGGAACATATCCGATATCATTTGTGAAACGGTTATTCCATAACGGTCAACCAACTCGTGATGGCGTCCGTAAAATTTACGAAGGGATGATTTCAACTTTACCATTTGGAACTCTTGGTTTAATAGCTTCCTTGTGAGCAGTAACCCTCTATCAAGAAAATCATGATAGGAAATGCAAGCACGGGAATATCGTATCAATTGGGAGATATATACCCCGTATGCAGGTGCTGCTGGAATGTTGCTACTTAGAAATGGAAAGTTCACAATTGGAAAGCTGAAATCATCTCTTTTGTCGTAAAGTTTTGTCTTCAACCGACCCTCATTGTCAATTTCTAGATGTAAGTCAAGATATGAAGCCGACTTAACTGTATCTGTAGTATCCTTTATCGTTAAATGTCGATTTCATCATGTTCATGCTGAGTTATTTTTATTACACTTTTTAGATCGTGTAGGAATAGAAAACAAGTTGTGTAATTGTGTTATGTGTTAAATTTGTTTGACCAATTCTATGCAATTAAGTAATAGAATATTAACTAATCAGAAAATAACGAAGCATGAGTGTAAAAATCCACAAAATGTTTACAAGTTGTGTTGTCACACTGAGTAGTTAGTCAGATATAAAAAAAAACACAATTGAAGCAGATATGGGGTATACCTTACTAGAACGTCAACACAACTACACTAAAAAAAGATAACAATACAAATACAGGCTAGAGGTCAATAGTTGCCAACTGTCAACTATCAAATCAAGCTCTGAATTCTCTTATGATAACTATTTCTATAGAGTTTATTTTGGTAACAAACTAACCAGAATCTGGTAAAATACTGATCTGACTACGGACTTTCTGTTCTGTATTTCCTTCGTAGTTCAGTAATTCTGTGAGTTGACTTTTTGCACCAAATAATAATCAATATGTAAACGAGTTTGTTGAAAATTTTACTTCACCTTTTCTTTAAATTTCAGATTGAAGATATTAATGCGAAATGAAGAACCGAAGGAACGTACAATTATCGTTACTTTATTTTTTTTTTGTAGGATCTTAAAGGTTTTCAAATATAAAAAAGTAATCGATACTTTGATAAATGTTTTGATGACTGTTTGAATTAAGAAAATGCCAGATGAATTAATAGAATCAATATGATGAGAATCACACAGGAAGTAACCTTGATTTGATGTTTCGCCTTGAAGAATTTGTGGTTGATAAATCGCATTGGGATATCAAAGAAGAGTACATAGTTCTAGATATCCATAAGCGTCGCAAGAAATTGCCTTGATAAAGGTCCAAGAAAGTAAATCGGAATTAAGGGATATTTATATAAACTTTGGATGTAGCTTGTAAAATGATTGTATCAAGGTGCATGACTTCCTTAAGGCTATAATGACATGACATAAAAATTGTAGATCACTGTGCGACTTCAACAATGAGAAAAGTCATTCCGTCAAGTCAGTTATAAAAGACCCTGAAATAAAACATGTTAAACAGTTTAAACAAAAAAAACGAACGGCCTAACTTATGTTCAAATTAATGAACGGTAAACAAATATATAACACAGCAACAAACCACAGCTACATAATTACAGTCTCCTGACTTTGGTTAGGCATATAAAGAATGTGACGGGGTAAAATATGTATGGTGGCACCTAACCCTCTCCCTAACCTTGGACAGTGGTGTAACAGCACAACACAACAATAATCTATCAAAATCAGTTTAAAAATGCTTAACTCACCAGACGGATGTTGCGACAAATACAACTTAAAAAAAACACAGAGTAGACGGAGGAGGGTGTTTGAACATCCCGAAAAACAAAAAAATTAAATATAGAGCACACAAAATTGCGCGCCCTACAAAATTAACCCACCAAACAAGTCCTCCAAAAAAGAGATAATACACAGTAAAGTAACTTATTTGATACCACAAATTCGTATAACTGTATTATCTTTGATTCTCCAAACAAGTTTGGAATACTGAATACGTATATTCCAGCGAGACAACATATCAGTCTAACGATTAACTTGTCGAAATATATCTAATAATTAACACGAATTTTCAACTGCGCAGGTACTTATGATAATACCGAATTTTGATATATTGAATGAAACAAACTTAGCATATAATAAGCCGTTAAATCTAATTAAAAACTGTACCATAATTGTTTATTACACCTCTAGACAAATTGAACAAAAGCGAGCTCCACACATATGCACATTTGAGATTGTCGGTATGACCTTGCAACTCATAACTGTAAACTGTGTAGACAAATATATGAAGTCAATGCTATCTTACATTCTTATATTTTTACAAACAAACCAAAACAGAAGGACTGAAACGTGCAATACAATTGGTACAGGAAGCTGTTGACAAATCTCCGAGGTTATATTGTTTTTCCGTTGCCAATATCTTTTCATTTTTGGAAAATACACAATCAATAATTGATGTTGATGGAATTTAAACATTCAAAAGAATGTTTTCCGCTTGATAACCTTTTGATGTTACAGGGACATTATCATGTATTCAGACAGACTTTGAAAACAAGTGCAAGTGTTTTAATGAATAGAAAGTGAAGACACATAATTACACATAGTTAAGTGACCAAATTCTACAATTGGCTTCCCACAGACAATTTCTCAACATATTGAAAGAGGCGCATTTGCTGTTAAATTCATGTTGACCGATTTGATTCCAATTATCATCTTTGCTTTATAACATACCTAACGTATATACAAATTATAAAGTGTGTACAATGAATAATTAATATGACATGGCCTCGATCATATATCAAACAGTATCCTTTAAATAAGAAACATCATGTACGGGCAATAATTCCATGTACAATTGGATGTTCGTAATTTAGGCACATATCTCACGTTAAACTCAAAAGAATTTTAAGGCAACAGTTTTATACCGCTGTTCGAAATTCATAAATCGATTGAGAAAAAAAAATCCAGGTTACAAACTAAAACTGAGGGAAACACATCAAATATAAAAGGAGATCTAGAACTACGACACAACAGAAACACAAAATCAACATGTAACACACACAGAAACAACCTTTAAATATAACAATGACACTTATCCTGACATGGAAGAGGACATTAAAAGAAAAAAAATGGTGGGTTGAAATGTTATTGCATGCCAAAATACGTGTTCAAATATTATAGGTATTGCAATATCCAATTCAGAAAGTGCATTTAGTTTGCTTTTTAGTAATTTTCAGCCTAAAAGGCATAAACGGGTATAATCTTAACAATTAAAAACTCGCTCAGGTTCATTCAGATTTATTATATTCATAGTGTATAATTCTGCACAAATATAAAATACGTATTCTTTTCGTGTTTGGGAATATAAAGATATCATTTGGTTGAAACGCACTTGAAATTAAGTCTTTCTAATTATAGGATACTTGTATCAAGAGATTTCTTGAATTACCAGATACGCCGAAACGAAGGATGATAATGTCTATTTCATGATGAAAATAACCTTAAAATATAATGGTTAGGTCAGCAGTTTTTTTCAGGCCATTTGTTGTAACTTTTCTATACTGTCTGATTATCACACAGACTGACAAAGTATACTCGATTCCTTTAAAGGTCAATATTAGATAGAAATTGACTTTTTATTGGGCTAGGTACATGTAGTAATTGATGACAATGTAAGGTTAATGAAGCTCTTCAACATGCAGTTGAGATCGGTATGCGTAATATTTTTTTCTAACATTACTTTTATATTGTTTTTATATAGCTGTTAAAATAGTTATGGCACATTTAAAAAAAAGATTATACATATTTTCCTTCTTAAACTACATCCAAACTGTAAGGAAAAGTAACATGATGCAAACTTTCAATCGAATAACTATCATTTTGTTTCTATTCGTCAATAAGGACAACAATATATGTTATAGGTTCAGTATAATATGTTTTGTCTAAATGATGTGCTTCGAATTGTGATAAACAACTGTTAGTGTCTTTAGTGGTCGTGACGAATGAAATTATCTTTACAATTTCATTTTTGTTTATGCATCATAAGTTTTGTGTAGTGATGAAACACTTATCGTGTTAATATGTGTAAAGAATTATATACACATTTAAAATATTCAGATGGGTAAGTTACACAAACATACTAGGTCAAATTGTGTCGTATCATCGTTTAAAGATAGGTAGGTTTCATCAACTTACTGAAATTGATAGAGTGAAACGACGGACCTCTATTCGACGTATTGAACGAATCAGTAGCTGTCTAAAAGGGAAAACATGTCTACAAATAACACCAGTCAATACAATGGTGAGTATATTATTATCGTATTTATCTGCACGACCTTCCGTCATTTAGAGATTATAAAAACGTACTGGTATAAGTTAATGTCGAGCCTTTAATGCAGTTGTGTCACCACACCTGATCTAGTGGCTGCAAATGAATTGTGATAATCATGGAGGTACTTTCCCAATACTTGTTTGATGTGTTTTGTCATTTGATTATGCAATGTGATTCGGGACTATCCGATTGAATTTTCCTCAGAGTTCAGTGTTTTTGTGATTTTAATTTTTACTGGTTTGTAGTGTATTAATACACAATTTGAAACACTCGATATCAAATACATTTATTTTCACAATGTCGTTTTATTTAACCTGTAAGAACAACGAACATATAACTGTTGAGAAACAACTAAGAAACACAATGAACTCTTGATTATAATAATGAAACATACGACAGATTTTATCAATAATTCTAATACTTTTCAAAGTATTTATTCAGGTTAAAGTTGGATTTAATTTGTGAACTATGTTGGATATATAACGAATTTTAAATGTTAACTAAAAATATTCATTAATTTTAAAAGTAAAATCTAAAACTATTATAAGGATCAAAAGTCGGTATTCATGGCTGGCTATACAAGTTACGAACGAAGAATTATTTTAATTTATATTATAATGATCTTCGGTTGATTGTCGTCAAACTTTTTTTAAGATTACCCCTAATAAAAAATTTCGCCGTTGAAAATGACTTTAAGGACGACATGGTTTTTTTTCAATGTTATGAAATAAACAAATTTACTAGAGTATGTTACATCATGGGATTGAGAGTATCATTTGTTTTTAACGCGATCAACTATTATTCAGAAAAATCATATCTGTAATGTTTGGTGATACACTAAAACGTGACTTAACACTTTACAAAATTTTATTATAAAATCATATGTGTTTGAATACTTTATTCTTGTGCAATGTAGGAGTTGTAATAATTGTTTGTTATTTTCTTTATGAAAAAAACAGGACAATAATAAAACACGTTAATTTATAAAATGTCAATGGAAATTGTATAAGTTGAAAAAAAATCGAGAATTACTGTACGCGTACAATAATAAAATAGCTAAAATAGCTTTGTCACGATATGGGTACATGATGATTCATTACATTTTATTGTATCGCCAAAAAACAGGTAGATGTGAAATTTAAATCTGTTTTAATTCACGATTTTAGATCAGCGTGACTGATTTACGCGTTAAAATTTTACCAAAAAAATTATATCAGTGGTTTTTAAAGGGTCGTATTATACACTGTAAATATAAGTAATACTAGTCATTGGTAGGAATATCATATTCTATTAGTAAAGAACGAAAACACATTTTGAATTATTTGATAATGCTCAATCGCTTTAATTTATAGTGAATTGATTTTATTGAATATTGATAAAAATCTTCGTTTTTTATGTCTTAAGATTGTTGACAATAAAAAATATAAGTTTCATATGTTTCACCTGTATAACATATACGTACAACATAAAACAACACTGTAGATAATAGAGGTAAACACAACTAATATTTCTAAAAAAACTTGCATTCATACTCATCCTGTTTCTATGTCTTGTATATGCTGTATAACAATGTACAATACAAGGAAAACAGTAGTATTTTTAACCATAGGCGCCAACTCTTAAACTTTCTTTATTTGATCTTGCTTAATGCAAAATTTACAGAATGTAGGATAGGAAAGTAATACTTTTTTTTCCCTGTTAAATTGTGGCATTATGATTTGTCTTATGACCATTTAATGCGTTAATAGCGCCCAATACAAACAAATCATATCTCCACCTGTTTTAAAAGTATCTGTTTAATAAAACCACTGTATTTATACATGAGTAAAGATAAATTGTGTATTGAATAGGGCATACATAAAAGCAAATCAATGCCTTGTATATTTTTAGCAATGCCAGAGATCGCAAGGCAGTAGAAAAAAAATTAACAAAAAATACTTGTCCCAACATACTGTCTCGTGTGACTGGGAATTAACAAAAGATATATACCATTTGTTGGGAATTTGACCCATTTATTTGATGAATTCAATATAAGAGCTCAAATTAATTTAAATCTGTAGAGAAAGCCAGTTTCTAATAGTTTTCAAATAAAAATCACCATAGGTAAACAACACTTATGACTGAACAACATATATGAAAGTATTTGAATGTCCATGGATTGTGTAACCTTCCCACTTACACTAAACATCATGGCACTATTCTCAATACATCATTACAGCATACACTCTTTGCTATTTCACCATACACATTACACCATTGCATCATACCCCTTACACATTATAGCTACACCATTCAAAATTACCCATAATTAATTTCAAAAAAAGCGTACGACTACAAATTTATGTATTTGTTTAAAAAAGAAAGAGTTTTGATCACAGTATTGTAAATCAATGGCAAACCGAAACGGTATTTCCTGAATTAAATACGATTTACTTTGATCTTTTTATTGTTTGTAAAGAAATAAGAAGATCTGGTATGAGTGCAAATTAGTCAACTCTCCATCAAAGTCACAATGCGTAAAAAGTAAACAAGTATAGAACAAAGTGCAGCCATCAACACGGAGCCTTGTCTCACAAAAAAAAGTAATCTAAGAAGGCACCCAAGATGACTAGGATAAACTTAAACAGGAAAGCAAACGGTCTTATATATATATGAAACGTGAAACGAAAAAAAAATCACTTCAGAATCACATCATGCAACGACAACAAAATAAGACAAACTAACAATAACAAGTAAACACACACTGAACGAATAAACGGAGTAGTGCTCACAATACTAGAATAGCAGTAAAAATATATCGTCATACTAAATACTAGTACTAAATCTACGCTCACTTACAACTATAAGTTGATGAATAATCGTAGATACATAAATAAAACACCCACACTGTAATTACAGTTGCAAGCAGTTGAGGGTTTATACACATACATAAAAAAACGTATTCACTGGCAGACATACGAACTTGCATTGCTACATACATAACAGTCATACAAAGACGAGATACAACACAACATAATTAAGTTCAATGCATTTCAAATCATATGCAGGTCAAATAAACATGTTAGCGTGAAAGAAAATAAAAATGAGTAATTCCCATTGCGACGTGTTTTTATATTTGGTTGCAATATCAACCATTTCTATGTCATGTACATGTATGATTATGTTGATTGTTTTGTACACATTTTTGGGATGATAGTGCTTCATTAGAAAATGTAAGAGTATTTTCGTTTGATTAGACATTGGGTTATAATTCAATTTTAAAAACAAAAACATATGTTGACATTGTTGTGTCGGAAACACAACCTGATTACCCAGTGACATTAGCGTTATATTATGGTCTTGATGTTTAAACTGAGTTATGGTGAGTTTCATGTATAAGCTCATTGGACCTGAAATTCACAGAATTATAAGTTTACAAGAAATTAATGTGAGTGAAGTTGGATTAATGTGTACAAATACAAAATAATCACGATAAATCAACGAGTAGACCTTTTTAACTCTACGTATTACATCAAATAATGATAACCATACGTTATTTCACCAGTGTATTTAATTCCCGCGCATTCATTCATTTGGATATACTGCTTGTTGCAATTGGTTAGTTTCTTTTCTAGTTTACATTGAGATTACAATTCTGGTTGCATAAGAAAATCCCTGTACTAATTTAGGATCATGACAGTCGTCTAGTATTTATACCAATTGTATTACGTTTTGTGGCATTTAGTTTGTGACCTGTAGATAAAAAAAATATAAGCTAAACTAACCAAAAAATGTATTCTAGTAGTAAAGACATATACATTTAAATTTGGGGTTCAATATTTAGTCAAAAAATGTGTAAAAAAATATCTCATATGAAATAATGCATACTACATGTTTAACATGTTTAGACAACTTTACAAATCCTGGTCATATGTCTTGAATAATGAATGAATTAATTAATTTAGAAACTAAAACATATATTCTGATTAAGACAATCAAGGTATTTTTAATATCCAATTTATATAGGTGTACACCGTTTGTGTAGGCTCTTCCATGAACCCCCTTTTGTGTTTGTTAACAATCAAACGGCTTGCATTGTTATTTTTTAGAGAGAGTTTTGAACAGTCAGCATGAACGGTTGCCAAAAGTAGGTCAAAAATGTCAATTTCGAACTGCAACACATTACAGTCATCATAAATGAATTAGAAACAGCATGTGCATCATTAAAGAGTTAGGAAGGTTTTTTTTTAATTTAATGTATTAAATGCATGACATTTTGATCAAATTCATTATTCTGCGGTAGTCAAAATACGCATGTGCAAACAAATTTTATTAGATTTCGAGCATGGGTTTATTCACAAAGGGAAAGAAGCACGTCATATTATAATTACTGTTTGATATTGCTATTGATATGTTTGTTAACTGTTAGTCTCGCGTTTGCGAGTTTTGTATTTATAACATTGATAAACGTTCTTTTACGGAATATCATAGTAAATTGTAATAGTTTTAATAGTCTTTCAGTGATATGGATGTTTTATTCGTTGGTTTAATTCTGTCTTTATAACCCCGCCAATTTGACACATTTCTGTCAGACGCATAGCAACGGAAAAATGTCAACATCTTTGAAATTGGTATGTTGTGTCATGTTTTTAGCGAAGGGGAAGTGGCAATAAACTATCCACGGACAAATAAAGTGAATGTAAGCAATTATATGGAACCGTATAACTTTTAATAATTAATAAGATCCATAGAGTTAAGAACATTTACGGCTTAACTTATAAAAAAAAAACAAATCACGAAAAATAAATATGCCAGACATGAACCAAATCACATCTACTTAACTACAGGCGCTTGCGTCGAAACAGACACATACATAATGTGGCGGGGTTACATGAAGAACTGGATTTTCCAACACTGTATCGGACACCTTAACTACATAAGTGTCCTTACAAACAACGTTATATTGATGGGTCTTCAAAGTGCTTCACGAAACCTCTTTCTAAAGTATTTACATCTATTATCATTAATCAAAGGCGGGTTCCAATGTTATTGTGAAACTGCCTATTCTAGAAGTGGCGTGAATCAGATGTGGATACTAAACAGTTCCAAAGATCTTTCAAAGTACATACCATCTAAGACTCTCTCACATTGGAATAGTATTATATTTTTTTTACTTTTACACTTTTACCATGTATTCCCGATTCCAAACTAAAAGACAAATTGAAAAGGTTGATATTACTTTGTTTCTTTAAAAAGAATTGCCAACGCAATTACAAGTATCTTGTCTTTGGGAGGGGAAATTCCTACTTTGTAAAGAATCACCCCGATTCAAACAAAAAATTCTCTGAAGCTGACATAATCAAGATGCTTAAATTCTTGATTATCAACCTATTTGTTATGTTTGAACAGACTGTTGGAATTCCAATGGAAACCAATTGCGCCCCTCGACTTGTTTCTTTATTATTATGAGCTTCTTAGGAGGGAATGATAAAATGTTAGCATTATCCTTTAACTTTACTTTACGTTTATCTATAAAGATGATGTCCTCATACTAAACAAAATGTGGTGACTATGTTGAACAGATCTGTCCCATCAAACTAGATATAAAGGATACTACAGATACAGTTAAGTCAGCCTCATATCTTGACTTACATCTAAAAATTGACTATGAAAACAACACTGTACGACAAAAGAGATGATTTTAGCTTCTCAATTGTGCACTTTCCATTTCTATGTAGCAACATTCCAGTACCTGCATACTGAGTATATATCTCCATCCCAATTGCTACGATATTCCCGGGCTTGTATTTCCAAATTGTAGTTCCAAATTGTGAAATTGAAATCTATCCTGCGTACAGTTAAAAGCAGCCATCACGAGTTAGTTGACCATTATGGAATAACCGTTTCACAGATGATATCGGATGTGGACGAAACGCGCGTTTGGCGTACTTAATTATAATCCTGGTACCTTTGATAAATATGTTCCGTATGTCGTTACTACAATACCCTCCTTTTTTACAAAGGTGACCTATCGAATTCGACTATTTACCGGATTTGTAATAACATAAGCAAACAGACGGGTTTCATGTGAAGCAGGATCTCCTTACCCTTCCAGAGCAGCTGAGAGCACCCCTAGTTTTTGATTGAGTTCGTGTTGCTCAGCCTTTTGTTTTCTATTTTTGTGTCTTCTATTCTATTATGTGTCTGTTTGTCTGTTTATTTTAACCCATGACGTTGTCAGTTTTGTTTACAAACTATGAGTATCTTCTGTCTCTCTTTTACACATGTATGTTTAATGCATCAAAAGTTTGTATTTTTATTTTTAGATTGATGACTACAGATTATAGATATTTAAAAATAGAAATGGATAATAAGAATGATCTACAATCATTGTCTTACAAATTGTATCATCACCTTTCGAACTATGTTGTTGGATCTGAAAAGGTTGTGAAATATAGAAGATATGTCTATAAATGCTTTGATGACTTCTTTAGACTGGGCATTGACAACACTAAAATAATTAGCAGTGGGAGTAGGGCAGAGGGCATTGCCCTAAATAACAGTGACATTGATTTGATGTATTATTTGGATTGCTTCGTGGTTGACGAAAGTTTTGCGAACGAAGAGGAAAACAGCTTACTTCTTGACACAGATAATGCTTTGCCTGGGTTTGCCTTGTTAAAATTTCCTCGAAAGAGTGATACAATTGAGCCTGAGGATACTTGTGTAATAAATACAAGTACTGGATTATTCCTGTCAAACGAATTTGCAAAACAACAATTATTCCAATTGGTTACAAACGCGACAATGATCAAGTTGTTGTCGAAATTTTGTTCGAACGATGTTATAAACATTCACGGTCCAGCCGTTTCTTATTCAGATGGATGTATTGATATAGACATGGTTGCGTGCCTGTCATGCCGTAAATGGCCTTCTGTTGCAAACAATTGGTTACAGCGGATAAGGTCTTCTAAATGGCCTTCATTTGATTTGTTAACAGAAATTCGGAATGAAGAAGTGTTATTAGTACCTGTTGGGAGTAAGACTGATTCTGATGAAGGTAGCATTTTAGAATGGAGATTGTCATTTTCTTTAGTTGAAAAGGTGTTAGTCCATTCATTCAGTCATTGTCAACTGATGTGTTACGCATTGTTAAAAATTTTACTTAAAGAAGTAATTGACGAACACATTGTTGTTAACAAAGTATTGTGTTCATATTACATGAAAACGGTACTTTTCTGGGTCTTAGACGAAATCGATCGATCATATTGGACTCATGCAAACTTGTTAAAATGTTTATCAATATGCCTTAATCGACTACAATATTTTATATTTTGTAATTATATTCCAAATTATTTCATACCAGAACATAATATGTTTAGTGGAAAAGTTTCAGAAGAAATTCGAAAACATCTTGAAATATTTATGTCAAATCTTCTCAAAAGAAATATATGGGAAGTACTATTGACATCAAAGTCTCTTTCTGGGTTACAAAACAACATGTATGATATTTCAAAACCAATTCAAGTCATTTCTGATTTTGATAAAACTATGCTTACAACGTATTTTCTTAATAATTTTCCAACACTATTTTTGACACATACAAAAAGATCATTGTATTTCTTTGTGAACAGAATTCAAAATGGGCTCTGTCCAAAATCTTTGAAAAATATTTATGCAATTGCTTTACTAGAATTCAGTAAAAATATAGCTCTGTCTATTAGAATGCCTTCAATTGATTCTGTTTCTACATACAGCAGTAATAAGCATTATTACTCAGCATACAAAAAAAGTGTATGTCATCTACTGCTGAATGTCAATAGCGATGCTATGTCTGGTTGGTTACTTCTCGGAGCATTTTTCTACTCATCTCAGGAATATAGGAAGATGAATTCCTTATTAAATCTCTCTGGGGAGATTTTATCTCGCGATTTAAATGTGTTGTATTCAAGGTGGAACTTACCCTCATTCCAGCAAATACATAGTAATAAACTATTGGATCGGGGTGGACCATTCCTTAAAAGGTTAAGACATTCTTTCAACAGATCAGTATATGTGTGTAGCAGTGTATACCGTAACGATAGCTTTGCCTTCCATAAAGATTTGTCCTTTTCAGATATTTTTTTTTACATGGGAACTGCAAAAGTATTTAAAAGTTTCCTTTCATTTTTAAATGTTTATAAGCAAAATAATATTGAAGACACGAAGAGTGCTCTATTGTTGTTACAAGAAGTTGTTGAAAATCATCCGACATCAGATGTATGGTTAGTATTGGCTAATCACCTTTTATTGCTCAAAGCACTTACATTGAGTGGTAATATGGAAGACTATTATTTTTACAGAATGTTTGCAATTGTAAATTCTTTAGATGTTACAGGAAATTCAAAGACATTTTTTGAAAATATTAAGCAATCTATTTATTCAATGATGCAAAACCTAGCTTAACAAAACATCAACCATATTTAGAGCAAAAACAACTTATAAACCTGAATTAAGATTTTTGTAAGGAAATGCTGATATATAAAGCAATATCAAGGGTGGCGAAACATGGCAATTTTAATTGATTTTTGTTTTGTCTGATCCATATAATTGGTGTAATTTTCAATTGAAATCATTATCAATAAATAAAAAAAACACAATTTGAATTATATGAATATATATAATAGACATATAATATATTGAATATGACAGCCAAACACATTGTTTTCTTAAACGACTATCATCACATCCCGAGACAAAAGAATTTTAAACACAAACAATTTTTGATGTACAATGTAATATGACATAAGAATACCTTTGAAGATATTTTTTTCAAAATAAATTTATTCAATACTCATAACATTTTCAGATTTTCAAAACGTATCAAAATGAATGCTGATGATTAAAGGATTGAACTTCAAATACGTTTGGTATTCAGTGGTATTGTTACGATCATTATAAATCAAATCGGAAAGTCTGTTATCAAGGGCAAAATCAAATGACAAAACACATAAAACACGAATGGAAAAGAACTGCCTTATTCCTGACTAGATACAGGCATTTCCAAATATAGAGAATAAATGATTTGAACCTTGTTGTATAGTGTTAAACTTCTAACTTTGTTGACAATCTCATCAACATCCGATATATTCACAATGATGTGTGAACTAAATAAATGCAACAGTAGTATGCCGCTGTCCAAAATTCAAAATCGATAGAGAAAAAAACAAATCTGGGTAACAAACTAAAACTGAGGGACACGTATCAAATATCAGAGAACTACGACACAACATAGAAACAACACCGAGATTGAACACACACAGAAACGAACTATAATGTAACAATGACCATTTTTCTAACTTGGTACAATGCATTGTATGAAAAAGTGATGGGTTGAACCTGGTTTTGTGGCATGCCAAACCTCCCGCTTCAGTGTTAATTTTAACATTAAAATGACAACATTACACGACAGAATTACAATAATAAACAGTTAAATGGGAGAAAATAAGGACAGAGAAACAAACGAATAATAGCCATCAAAAAGGTAACAGGTTCAAAAATATTTGTATACGCCAGACACGCGCTACGTCCACACAAAACCTACTCAGATGTAAACAGTTTGAGAGCCACAAAAACTACAAAGTTGAAGATCGCCGAGGACTAAAAGTTCCAAAAAATTATGAGGCCAGGGTTATCCGCCTAGGACAAAAACATAATTATTATCAAGAATAACACATAGTTTTGCAAACAGTAAATTTTATAAAATGACTAGACAATAAGTATACCTGGTAACTGAAGTGGTGACTATAGGTATAGAATTAAAACGAATACATTACAAAATCACAGCCCTATTAGCCAAAGTCAATGCAACCCCTAAAGTGACGTTACAGTTAAATTTCTAATACGTGTTCCGAACATTTAGAAAGAATTTGCATAAAACTCAAGTTTGATTTGTTTGACTTATCTAATTTAAATAAATAACAGTGAAAATTATAATACTAATTAATATTTAATTGTAGCAGTAATTAGATAACAAATTGTATTATCTAGCTTTGTGGGTGTTTCTTCTGATCAAACTGCAAACCAAAACTGACATAATAGATAAATTAGTCTAAATATGGGTACAGCAATCATCATCGTGTTACAATTTTAAACGGAACAATTTAACAGAACACAAAAAAAAACATCTATCTACAAACACGTTCAATCATTCGCGTGTCTGACGTCGGAAAATTTAATACGTCACATATTTTTGTCGTTTAGTGTTTATACAAATAATTTTAAATTTTCTCTTGAGCAAGGTTAGCATACAGGGTTAAAAAATCCAAAAGTATGTAATAATTAATGTCAAAAATAGACGGAGATTTAAAATAGTCCAACAATTCTATAGAATTTATATTAACAAATAGTTCATTCCAATACGCGATTGACTGATTTTGACGTTTGTGGTTCAACGTATTTTCTAATTCATTATAGAAATATATCATAATGACATATTATAGAACAATAGCATACTGACGGGATCTTTTAAAGTACAGAGTCACGTTATATGTATAAAAGAAACACAAAAAGTCGCATATACAAAACACACCAGCAAAAATTGAAAGATAATACAAACACATTGACGGCATGTTTAAGTACCGAGCCACGTTGAATGGTTATCACATAAAACAATCCAACAGTAAAAGTAATATTAATAATTGAACAAACACAAATGAAAGAACAATATATCACGTCGTTAAGATGATAAAAAACATCAGTACACAGAGTCTATACATCAAGACCATCATGTATTATTTGTGGAGTTGATACAGAATATTTATCAACAAGGTCTTGGTACCTTCCGATGAACTTTTTTTTAGAAAAAAGACGATACCTTCTTTGACATACCCCTTGTACATCAACTTTTTGCTCAGACTCTGATGACGTTTCACAAAGTCTGAGTTGGAGCTGCAATCTCTTTAATACCGAATAAGTTGGAAAATATATCCCATATGCAGGTGAAGTTGGTATATTGCTATTAAGGTGGGTGAAATTTATAATTTCAAAATTAAATCGTCTCGTTTGTCATAGATTCTGGTACTGAGATTACTGTGTAAGTCAAATTGGAGATATAAGTCTAAAAATGAGACAGAGGACGCCTTGTCTGTTGTTTCTATATTTTCTAGTTCTGGGGGATATATTAATGAAACCAAATCAGAAAAGTTCGGATTGTTTATGGAAAGAACATCATCAATATATCTGAAAGTGAAATTAAATAATCTGGCTTCTTTGACACTCTTGTTTTTGACAAGTATCTGAAGATTTATATGATAAAAAGGAGAGGTCGACAAGAAGAGGCGCACAGTTTGTTCCTATAGGAATGCCGACAATTTGTTGGAAACGTCTTCCTTCAAACTCAACAAATATGTTGTCGATAAGAAAATCAAGCATACTGATCACTTGTTCTTCTGTGTAGCATGTTTTACTTTTTTGTTTGTCACTATTAACAAAATATGCCTTATGATATCCCAAAGTAATAAATTTATAGCGTATGCTACCAGGTTTATGTATAAAGTCATTTTAAATTATGTCTTTCAACTTCTTCTCGTTTATCCCATGCTCTGATGTAGTCCTCAATGGAATCCATAGTTGTGGTTCCAATTGATGTGTTAAGGTTCTTTAAACTTAGGACTATGAGAAATCATCTTTCGGAGCTTTTCATGTTGTATTACGTTTAGATTCCCAGTTATAACATGACCAGAAGGGCTGTAACTATAAGGCGCGTAGGAAATTGTCACTTGTCGGAGTTTTTTTTCTGTTATCGTTTTAAGTCAAGGTCCTGCAATGCTTGTTTATAGTTACATACTTTAGGTTCAATGGTTTTGGTGTAACTGAAGGATACAATAGGAACAGACTGATTTTGAAAATTAATAGAAAGTTTAGATGTTACCTCCTTGTGATGTAGAACGTTGAAGATGTGGTTTGGATGGTTTTCGTTATTGGTAAAGTGAACAAGAAGGAATTTCCTCTTTTTCTGATGTAAAGGTTCCGATCTTACTGGTTTGAAAAGACAGAAAAGAGCTACATCAAAAATAATACTGACTAGTCTGTATATTGAAGAAAATGTATTGATGCATCCTTTGTCAAGTGCATAATCTCTCAAACGTTATAGAAAATTAACTGGCAGTGAAAAGAGAAAAGTTTTAATGTAATATAACCCAAGTTAATGATAATGTGATAGAAGTAACCAAAGCTTCCAGAGGGTGATCTAGATTTGGAAGATTTTTTTTACATTAAGCCGATGGTAATGTTTTTGCCCATGACTACGCTGGTGTCGTAAGGTAGTATAAAATAAACTCATAACATTAACATCACTGCAGGCAGGACTTGACAAGTTTTCTACTTCTTTGATATAACATTGCAACCATATGGCATTACAGTCCCTAATTCCCTTATCCAGAAATTTTCTCTATCTTTACGGGAAGGAGTACTTATTACAGGGCTATTGCGGTGACAAATTTTCTCGATGATGCAGACTTTCATAGATAAAAAAGGATTATGGTCTAAATTGTGGATCTTTATTATCAGACAGGTGTTAATTCGTTCTTCTACGCAAAGCCTGACGAGTTTCACCATCATAAAGTAGTCCACACAAAGTACATCACACTGTATTGCCAGTCAAGGTAGTTGATAACATTCATTTGTTGTTGCTTTAGCTCTAGAAATTGTTTTCCCTGCTATATAACTTTTAAACGTATATGCTGTTTATAACAATAACAGTGTTACCATATCATTTGTCATTTAACACGTTTCAATTTCAAAATCACTTTCAGCTCAGTTTTTCAGGTGTGATAATGTACTTGATTTATTCTTATATGCTTGTTTTTCTTTTATATTAGTTGTCATTGGCTTTGAACCAATTTGTCAGAGTACTCTCAGATCTGTACTGTCTTTTTGTTGTTAGGATGTACAAGTACCCGGGTATGCACACGTGTTTTTGGTCTCAATATTTCTATTTGTATCCATTTTATGAAACAAACCTCTTTCAACTGAATATCATACTTCGTTCATTATGTCGAACGATTACAATACTACCCAAGGTTAAGGGGTAGTATTGGGATCCCACTGACATGATTAACCCCTTCACATTATTTGTGTATGTGCCTGTTTCATGTCAGGAGCCTTTACTTCAGAGTTTATCATTTGGTTGCTATGTTACGTTTTAGTTTTTTCTTCATTTTTATTTACATTCAATAGGCCGTAAGTTTTCTCGTTTGACATGTTTTTAATTTGTGATATATAATGGGGCCTTGTATAGCTGACGATGTGATATTGGCTTGACTCATTGTTAACGACTTAACGGTGGCATGCACCTGTTAATGAACGTGTCATTTCGGTCACTTGTGGAGAGTTGTCTCATTGGCAACTATATCACATCTTTTTTATATTGATGGATGGTTTACAAAATAGGTATCAAAGGTACCAGGCTTATAATTTAATACCCCAGACGCGTGTATCGTCTTCATAAGACTCATCAGTGACGCTCAGATCAAAATGCATTTAGTTTGTAGTTAGAAAGCCAAAAGAACTACAAAATTGAAGAGTGTTGATGACCCAAAATTCCAAATTGTTGTGCCAAATACGACTAAGATTAGCTATGCCAGGCTCATAATTTAGTACACCAGACGCGCGTTTCGTCTTCACAAGACTTATCAGTGACGTTATGATCAAAATAGATACAAAGCCAAACAAGTACAAAGTTGTAGAGCATTGATGATCTAAAATTTTCAAAAGTTCTGCCACATAATACGAGTAAGATAATATATGCCAAACAGATTGTCTGTTATGCCTTAGTACTAGCTAGATAAATTTTATTATATATGAGTATTACGACGGGTATCACATGTGCAGCTAAATCTGATGACCATTCAGTAGATAGGCTTTTTTCGTTGGTTTCGTCTTGGTATGTCTTTTCATTATATCTTGTGTGTACAGTTGCTTGTCTTTCGGTCTTTTATCTTACTTATTTAGCCATTGCATTGTCGGTTTGTTTTCGACATATGAGTTTGAATTTTCCACGCCATTTGTATATGTCGCTTATCTTTTTTGTATGTACATGTATCAAATGATGTATAGGGAAATGCGTACAAAGAAGGATAATCTCACAAGAAACAACAATTCGCACAATGTCTTGATAAGTATAGAATAAAAACATATTTGAATCATACAACATCACGTATGCATAGTCATGTTCATATACTACACGACAGTAGTGTGTTCATTCCCAAAGACTAGAGCTTATCTGGATATCCTTAACGATTTTCATTCCCTCCCCCTTATTTAAGTATTCACTTGTTTGAATATTGCGATTTATAACACTGAGGTGTTTTGCTCCGTTGACCTAATAACTCCCCCCTTTTTTGCGATAATAACTTTTAAATAAATGTAATAAAGATAGAACACCCGTGTTAAAACCATTCTCTGTAAGACTAGGTCATTCTAGGCTATTAAGGTCCGCTGTGTACCTGTTAAACGCAGGTGATGGCAGCAAAGTTAACAGACACCCGTTAGGCAAGTTATTACAAATGTATCTTTATAAAAGAATAAATGTTTAAATGTATCTTTCATACAACCCGCCCATAGAACAGACAACAGCAGACAATCAGGTCTTATACATTCTCCAGCAAAATTGATATATGTTACTAGTTCATTGATAATGAACGTCATACTTAACTCCAAATTATACACAAGAAATTAAAATTAAAAATCATACAACACTAATCAAGGCCAGTGGCGCCTGATTTATGACAGGCACAAAAATGTGGCGGGGTTAAGCATGTTTTTAAGATCTCAATCCTCCCATGTACCTCTAGCCATTGTAAAAAGAAAACGCATGACAATACATATAGTTCAGTTCAAGCTAGGTACGAGTCCGATGTCAAAAGATGTAACAAAGGAAAATAAACAAAATGACAATAATACATAAATAACAACATACTACATGAACTAGCAGTTACTGACATGCCAGCTTCAGACCTCAAATAAACTGATTTAAAGACTATGTCTTCATCATATGAATAATAGGCACAATCCCTCCCGTTGTGGGTTTAGTATTATACCATCCTAAAATATATGAGGAGAACATAACCCGTGTCATGTCAACAACCGGTTTTTACATAAATGTGTTTAATTCCGATGCAAAGACCCTATAAGTGAATCAATATTAAAGCCATTTAAAAAAAGTATTGTAACGATATTCCTTCTTAATAAGTCTATTCAAAGGTTTTGATAGCTTCATAAATGTTTTGTTTTTATTCTATTGTTTAGTGTTCGTTTCAACTTGTATAACCACAAACATTGTAAATATTGAATGACAATAAAAACATTGAAGTTATTGTCGAAGTGCGCAATTGGTGCATAAAATTAGTCTCGTTACTGTTTTAAACATTGTGTGATATTTGTCTGTACTTATAATGATGCATCTCCATAGTTGTAGGGACTAAGCATTGGTATTGTATGACGAGTGTTACCATATGCAGGTTCATTTCTTGTGCCTTTCTTGCTGCTGGATTCAATCATAACCTCTGAGTATGCATAACAGTTGGCCCTTTGACCTCCTAATATGTTGTCATCAATGGTGTGGTATATATGGATAATTTTCTTTGTGCAGATGCATATGGATTTCCTTTGCCTGAAGATCTTAGTATTCTGTTTTCGTTATTGTTAATTGCCGTGTTTAGTTTTTGCCTTCTTTTTCTGAACTGCACAAAAGCAAAGCACATAAGCCCAATCATCAGTATAACTAATGTTATTCCTCCGAAGTAGACATACCACTGCAACTTAAGAACTATAAAACAAGAAATAAAGATATGTTGGTGCGCTGTAGCGTCTTTGCGTCACTGAGTAAGTGTGCTAGTGAATGTAATTATGCTTGAAAAGATATTATTGTTTTGCTATTTGATAAAGGTTCTACTGAAGAATTTATTATTATGTGATTTTTTAGTTAATTCTTGAACACACGTATAGCATTAACGCTACTATTTTACACAGATTCGCGTTTCTCAAATAAGTTTCTATTCAGTACTGATGGAGTATATTTACAAATGCAAAACTTATAAACCAAAAAAATGACCAAATCTAAATTCATTTCTTTCAAATGATAGAAAAATTAAATCTCCATTAGATCTATCAAACATTTTTCGATTTTTACACATAACTGAGGGAGTTACCATTCTGTGTAACAGCAGTTTCCTCTGTAGTTCTACTGGAATAAGGGATGGTTTCTACAAAAAAATATATATATAACCTGACTTACGGTGAATACTGAGTGTTTGTTACACAATAATGTAGTTTTCGTTTTGATATCCGTTCAAAGGTTACATGTTACTGTTTAAATTAAGTATACAAATATGAACAAGGTTGCTTATGTTTATTTGAAAAATTAAAAATACATAAAAACACTAGAACATCACGATAAGTCGAGCCTCTCGTTTGTATTCATAACTCGTCTATATCCACCGATACTCGAGAACTCAAGTACTTGTTAAATCCCTTGAATCTACTGAGAATAAGTATTGCATTCAAGTAGAAGAACCAAGAACCATTATGCATAACTTAGATGTATGATAAAATATATCTTAATTATTGAATGATAAATAAAACATAAGAAAACGTGTTACCCGTTTGCGTATCGGGCAAGCCTTTCTCGTGTGTTCTGACGGAATCATCGGTATTTTCTACAAAATAAATGAACAAAATTTCTGTACTATTTTATATTATCTTTATTAAAAGCGAGTCAGTTAAATGATAAGCAATTTCCAAAATGAAAATACTACACTAAACGAAGATGCTTACTAGGTTTAGTGTTTGCTTCAGCATAGATTCTGAATAAGGAATTTTACTATTTCAAATACATAATGCAACTAATTTGCCTATTTACTTACATATATTGTCATGAGACTACCAGAGACAAATATTTAAAACAATAATAAAACTATTGATCTTTAGTCATCATAACATCGACAACGAAAATGCATCACAAGAAAGACAAATTCGTATCTTGTTGACCTAAGAACACTACTTTCAGAAAATAGAGCCATGTTCACATCTAAAATAAGTATTTGGTCACTTAACCCGCACATTAAACAGAAGACTACTAAGTCATCAAATACATTTGGACTTTAAGTTCAAGTTTTTTTGCAGTCATCCTGCAGGAAAACTAAATAAAATAGAATACTTAGTTTTTGAAGTAGTGTTCTGTGAAGTAGTTCTTCTTTGTGGTTTTTGTTTTGCAATTTATAATATTTTATCAACTTATTCGTTGGGTAACCAATTGGTATGAAACCCTATTTTATTCAGTATGTGTTAAGTATACTCTTTTAAACAAAATTGTAATTGTCGTTTGATTTAATCACAGTTTGAATGTTCCTGTGGTTATACAGCTTAATTCTCACAAAACAGATATACAAATCATCATTCTTCTCAATATACATTTATAATATATAAAAAACGTATGAAAAATACATTTTACAGTGAAAAAAAAGCTTGCCTGACAAAGTGTTAGAATAGTCAATATCCCTGTATGTCATGAAAAGCCTGTCATCCTTTGTGTCCGTGGTTTCAGCAACACTTTCTACATATTCTACAAACGTAGAGAAAATTAAAAACTAAGATGCAAATCACTTGAAAATTGTGTGTGCCCTGCATAGGTCATGTATGGTGTGGTTGCATTACATATTCTACATTCATTAACGAACTTGGACACTATTACAATTTGTCAGAGTCTTTAATGATTTATTGTAATGAACGTTGAAGAACAAGACGGCAACGTGAAGGTTACTTCAAATCGACCTCATGTTGAGTTATTACAACACAGTAACATTCATTTAATGTGTTTCTAACAAACATTCAATAGGTGAGCAGTATATTCATTGTGTGTGTCATCATACCCTTTTATAAATATTGTGTCTTAGTTGAAACATACACGTTGTACCTATGCATGATGGTGTATAAAGCAGATGTAATCTGATATTTTCTTATGATTTGATTTTCTTTGTCAACCAGAAGAAACTAAATCATTTACCCGTCACTGCTTCTGGAAGGTTGTTCTCCTTAACTTGAGTGGATAAAGCATCATCTTCTAAAACTATTACATAATTGTGTGATATTTCTGCTTAGAGTAAATTTATCAAGAAATATAGTATAGACATATGGTTGTGTTTTGACTGCTGGATTCCAATCATTGTCACATTAACAAATTATGTCTGTTAGTTGCCTACACTTAGAGAAATGAGAAATGACAGTTGTTATCTTAAAGTTCGTGTTTGTGTATGTTGCTTTGTCGTATTTTTAAGAACTTCAGTGTTTCTGTTGTTTCGTTTTTTCCCGCTCATAGTTCATGTGTTTTCTTCATAATTATTGTGTAACCCGGTTTTGTTTTTCTCTTAATCGATGTATAACTTTTAAAATTGGTATTGTACTGTTGTCTGTTTTGTCTATTGTATAACGAAACTTAAAATCACAGTTGTATCACTGTGTGACCTAAAGTCCAATATAAAATCAGTCCAACTCAATGTTAAAAATGTCTTTAAAAAGCTCTTGTTCTGTTAACTGAAATGGTCAGTTTTGATAAACCTCTCTTATTGAGTTTTTCCTGGAGTTTAGTACGTTTGTCTACTTTATATTCGTGACAGATTGAACTTAAATGTAACGTTACAATTATAAAGGTTCAGTTCACACGGGTATTTCTTCAGAAATCAATATACATTTGCAATTGCACATAACAAACATGATCAAAATTTTAAGAAGTTTTGATAAACAAATTTGCTGACAGAATACTCAACAATAACTTATAACAAAACAAGCAAAAGCCGTACCTCTGATTGTTCCAGGAAATCCTCCTTTTAATGTTTCTGTTGTATAAAAAACTTCCTCTACAAACATAACATAGCATGTGCGTTACTTTGTAACAGTAAGAACACATAAAACAAAACAAAAATCATAAGATACCCAAGCATCTCGAGACAGGCTGTCTTCACAAGGTAAACTTCATCTGCTATGCATGCATCACCTGACAAAATGACCATATCAGTTAAAGAGCTCAATAGATAAAATTACAGATAAGACGACTATTGTGGTTTCAAAAGATCTAGTGAATATCTTTAGTTTGGGAGATTGCGATAATTGCATGTCTGTCATGCTAAATGTTTGTGTAAAATATTAAAATGTTAGTTATCTAGTGTAAATTGTTGCCTATTTGGTCATGGCGTTGACTCTAAAAGACGGCTAAACGGTTTTCTGATTGTTCAAGGCCGTAAGGGAACTTTAATTTCTTTATCTAATGATTACAACGCTGGCACATCGACAATGCTACGAAATATCGTTATTTTCATAAAACCGAAAAAAATTGTTGATTAAGACAAATATATTAAATTACTTACCATTGACTTCTGTTTTTGGTACACATCCAGCAACATTATCACACCTATATCATATATTACATTCATCATGTTTTACGTGTTCATTCAAATTGGTATTGCTTGCAATGGTAATATGAAAGTTGTTTATTAAAGTGAACTATCTGAACTACTTAAAGATAATATAGCAAACTCTTTCCACATATATTCTAGAGAATAAACTGATTTACATTAGTTTTGATATTTAAGTATATCAAAGTTTCAGATCTGCTTATATTTCATTGTGTATAGTTCATTAAATAACTAGACTGTTTTTCAATGATTTAGACGAAATTTTGTTCATTTTTGGTTGATGTTAATCTGCACCTGCTGATGGTTGAATATCCGAAAACTCGGAAGAATGTGTAAGGAAAGCGAAGAACATATATGTATCTAAGATTTAGTTTAACTGCAGAATAGGTATTATTTTTTTTTCATTGAAGAAATCATCCAAAACTTGAAAGGTTTTTTGTCTGTTTGACAATATAAAATACATCAGAAATTATTAATGTCAATTGGAATACAATATTCTAAACATTAAGTTATATCTTCAAGTTATTGTTGACTTGCAAACGTTATCTTAACTAAAAAAAAAAAAGAAAAATCACAAATAATGAATTCCATGAAATCATAGGAATAATAGCAATATAGGAATATTCAAAACGGATAGTCTCCAATCAAATGGTAAAATCAAAAGCAAACGAATGGATTAATTAAACATACTTGTTTTTAGGTAGAAATTGGTGGATGCATCCTGTTTAAGCTAGTTAAACCTTTCAGTTAAATGCAAGTCGCATCACATTCAAGTAGAAACAATAGTGGATGATAACATGTTTAATGTATATATCGTATTACTAAATACAGCTTGTAAAAGAGGGGCGAAAGATACTAGAAGGACATTCAAACTCAAAAATTAAAAAATAATAGACAACGCCATGGATAAAAAAGGGGAAAAAAGACAAAGCAGACAAACAATATTATACACTACAACGAACAACTAGAAAACTAACCCTTGTATTGCTGGCTTACGAAAATTGTAAAACAAATAGTACTTTACCTCTCTTTAACACTCTGACAGTTGCAGCGTGATAAACATCTTTTCCCAAATCTGTTGTTTGTACATGGGTAGCATGCATGTCCGTGTATAGATGTAAAACCATTGTTGCATTCTGGAAAACAGGCCATTATATAAGTACAATATGTTATCTTAAAGTCAATAGGTGATTAAAACAATTGAATCAACTCTGTCGTTTTGTGATTGCAGTTCACACTGAAGTGTGTAGATAAAAGAATTCATAACTTGCGGATTTATAATCAGTATAAAAAATGTAAACACGAATGCTTGTCATCATGCTGAATGTTTTAAAATTGGAAATATACTCGCATTCAAATATGTCTGAATTATTTATGCAATGTTTACCTTTGCAATATTATCTCCCTTGAAAGTTCTTGATATCAAAGTACACAGACATTGATAATTGATCCTAGTGGTTGCTCAAGTGGATTTTTCTCCCTGCTAAATAAGTGTTTAGGCGGTGTAAAACAATTATGAGCCTATTACCTTTGAAACTATTGTTAACATTATGCATCATTCTCGTTTCTTTCTATTTAGTTTAATATTGTATTACTCATGTTACTAAACATGTATGCCAAAACAATTTTAATATTACCGTTTTGCATTCGTTTACCACGGGAATTGTATTTTTATTACGTGTTCTTTAAAAACTATTAATTTCTCATCAATTGCAAATCTTTTACAGAAACAAAAACTTATTTGGTAAGTAGGTTATATACAACAATCATAGCAATATGCTGCTAATATGTGTTAATTTAAATTGTTGTATTACATGTTTTGAAAAACAAATAAGACGATGTGGTATATTTGCCAATTTAAATCCTATATTATAAATTTGTTCAATCAAGACAATTAAAATCAAAACCAAGGAGTAAACAAAGACTCTCAAAACCAAGGAGTAATCGAAGACTTACACATCCAAAGGACATTTACATCAACAGTAATAAATAGTAAGAAGAAACAACACGAACTCCAATAAAAACCAGGAGTGAATAGTTACCAAAGGTACTAGGAGTATAATTTAGTACGCCTGACGCACGTTTCGTCCACATACGACTCATCAGTGACGCTCATACCAAAATATTTATTAAAGCCAAACTAGTACAAAGTTGAAGAGCATTGAGGATCCAAAATTCCAAAAAGTTTTGCCTATAATACGGCTAAGGTAATCTATGCCTAGGATAAGAAAATTCTTAGTTTTCCGAAAAATCAAAGTATTGTAAACAGCAAATTTATAAAAATGACACCATTATTAATATTCATGGCAACACAGAAGTGTTGACTACTGAGCTGGTAATACCATCGGGGACGAAACGTCCACCAGAATTGACACCGACCCGGTGGTGTAAATAGTTATCAAAGGTACCAGGATTATAACCTGGTACGACAGACGCGCGTTTAGTGAAATCAGGTGCCCTTTACTTGTGATTTTCTGCCAGCATTTTTTTTACTTGTACATCATATTCTGCTTCGGTGGTCTCAACCCAATACCGTGGTACTTTTAGTTACATCGGGTGTAAGTGACCTAACACTTTATGTATGGGATCAGTATGGCTAATGAGGAATGAGAGCGAAGGTCAAATCCCCATATGGAATTTACTGACCCCATATATATCTTATTAGTTCAATAGAACAATATGTTACCAATTTATCTTACCGACTATCTCAACATGCGGTATTTAGACTAGTGCGTCATAAAAGTGATCAAATTTTCAGTAATGTTTGTATAAAGAACCCGCTCCCGTTGTTCTATACACGAAAACCAATGCCAACAATATCAGCTTGTAAAAATAAAGTGTTTTATGAATATTTTGTTCAATGTAGAACCCGAATAACTCTATATTGAATATACACGATCTCCTCTGCTGGTAGACATTTCGTCCCGAAGGTATCACTAGCTTAGAAGTCAGCTCTTCGTTGTTGACACGAAAAACAATTATATAGTATTTTTTTTATAAATTAACTGTTTTCAAAAGTATGAATTATTCGAAATACGAATGGTTTTCTTATCCCAGGCATAGAATACATTAGCCGTGTTTGGCACATTTTTTTTTGAATAGTTGGTCCTCAATGTTCTTCAACTTTTTTTAACTGTTTTGATCTGAGCGTCACTGATGCGTCTTCTGTAGACGAAACGAGCGTTTGGCGTATCAAATCATAAGCCTGGTACATATGATAACTATTGCCACTGTACAGCTTTAAGAGAACCATAGATGTTGTCACACTAATGAATAATTAAGCTGTTTTAAAACCAGTCCCCCCATTTTTTCGTGAAATGACTTCACCAGGTCGTTAATAGGACAATTGATGTATTTTCCTTTTTTGTCAAGTAATTGAGTCTATTGCATATGTCAGTTTTTATGCACTTCATCATTTAGCTTATTTTTTTGTTCGGCATTTTTGTTAATACTTTATGTGAATTAATTACTTAATATACTTGAACATATGCATAATAAAATTGTAAAAAAATCTACAACTTTACTAGGAACATGCATCATTACATTCTGTACTCTGTTAATGAATCTTTTTGAATTGACGACATTATTTTATTTCAACAGACCATCTAGTGTTCGTATATTACTATCCATATCTTTTTTCACGACTAAGTTATGCACCTTTTCTTAATTATAGTATGCGTTTATTATGCAAACACCTTAATACAATTTTGTCAACAAATGAATGAAAAAATATCCCATTGATCCACGATAAGGTTTTCAAAAAGACATTTTTTTTACTATCATAATGATTGTTCTTTATCACTGATATCTTTTAAAAATAAAACTGCAAGACAAAAATGACAATAAACCTTATCTTATGTACGACTTATAAGACAAAAACTTAAGAAGTTCTAAATAATATTATCATTTATTTTATTTCATTCATTTCTAAAACATCTAAACATAAAT
The DNA here is from genome assembly GCF_965363235.1 of Mytilus galloprovincialis. Taxonomy (NCBI): domain Eukaryota; kingdom Metazoa; phylum Mollusca; class Bivalvia; order Mytilida; family Mytilidae; genus Mytilus; species Mytilus galloprovincialis. Next base: position 58,483,776 of record NC_134851.1, read on the forward strand.
ATAAACAATAATGAACATGTATCATTGTTCTGTCCTTCTCCTCTATTCATAATACATGTAGTAATGTGTATCGCTGGTTTTAGGAACCAAGGTAACGTACGAGTTGAGTTGCCTGCATCGATCGTCATTGACATTGGTATCAATAACAGTTCCGTACGATCCATTTATAACTTGTAAATATGAGCTACTTGCTTCGGTTATCTTATTTTGTCTTTTACAAAAGCAGGTAAAGCCCAAGCAGCCACCAACCAAAACTAGCAAACCAGCTATTGCAGCCAGGCTTATAAGTACATCCAATTCAAACACTGACAATGACAATACACATAAAAATGTTACACGTGTAAAATGATGCGTTTGTTGTGTGGCAATGCACAAATTTGTTTAATATAAATAACTAGAAAAATCAGAATTAAGCTGACTTCAAATTAGTATATGTTTAATAGGGGCATGTTTAACTGAACTTAAAATAGACATACAAACATGTGCCTCGGATTTTGTGATATATATGTTCTAACATAATATGGATATATACTAAAGCTAAAACACACAGTCATGCAGTTTCAAAAATGAAATTATATAAAACAGAACAAGTCATTTTGTTAGTTACATTAATATTACAAAAGTATAATTGGTGTGAATTGAAATGAGTCTGCATTAATAGGTAACCTCCTTATAATTTGGATCTGGAAAGTGCAATATATGTAAAGTATCTATTTGATTCACAAGTTACTAATCTTAAGGTGGTATAGGAGTTTAAATTTTCGCGCCTTCTGCGCAAAAAAGTTGCGCATCTGATATCGACATTCGATCTGTTGTCGTAAATAAAGTACTTTGTACCAAGATGAAAATAAAACATAATTCTCTTCATTATGTTCTTCAATATTAATCGCATTCACTTTTTTTATTGAAAAAAAATTCAAATACACATCTTTTAATAATAACATTTGGCAGTGATCACTTCCGGCATGCACGGAAATGCAAAAATGGACACAACAAAAGACGTGGAGATGTTTACATTGCTGAACGGTGAACTGCTTTTTACAATAACTAACTTGCTGCTCAGAAAATATAGAACATGAGCAGCATTTTGGTGTACTATGAGGCAGTTTCACATAAATCACATACATAGAACGAAGCCTCAAACAGTCGTGTTGACCCGTCGACAGAAGAAGAAAAAGGTATAATTTCATGTTTAATGCGACTATCGTAATATCTTTATATGTCGTCTGCCTCCTAGAAATGCCTACCATCAGGAGTGGTAAAGGGCGCTTTTCAACTAAGAAACCCGTAGAAAGAATAAATAACTTTATTGAAAGTAGACGAAAAGTTAAAACACAACCAAAGAAATTCTCAGTCTCAGACATAGTTTTAGAAGACCACCCTTATTTTTTTTCATCATCACTGCAGACATCATCTACATTAACAAAATATCCTCCTGAAACCAACAAAAGCTATCCTGAGCAAGACATAGATGATCTATTTAATGAATATATTCCATCTGATCTTGTCCCCTTAGACCATTGTAGATTCCTGTGTGAATTAGAGTATTTGGCTAGTCAGCTGAAAAGCTGTATCGGGTGTAACAAACCCCTTCATTTGCATGATGCCAGGGGTGTTAGATGCTATGGTGTTTCGGGAATTTTGTATATTGTCTGCCATCGACCAATATGTGGTCGTTTAAACAAAATTAAATTAGGGAAGACGCATTACCCTGGTGAAAACAAGAGAGGCCTAGGTGTATTTGATGTCAACACTAAAATAGCTACAGGTTAACATGCATTTAAAAATGTTTAATTTTATGTTGATAACAGTAATGGACATCAGTTCCTGTTTTAATTGTAATGATATTCATTGAGCAGAACAAATCGTCCCACTTGTGAAAAGTGGGAACTTAAATCTTGTCAATCATGTCAATGTTCCTTCGGCCAACTTGTCCAACTTAATGAAAAAAATGCAAATGCTAGATGAATATATAACTTTCATGCAACTTTGGTTGGCATTCAAGTCATAGAAATACTGATAGTCACTTTTTTATGCTTTATTTCAACAAAAAACAACAACTACAAATTAAATATAAGAAGATGTGGTATGTTGAGCAATGATGACATCTCTTCACAGAACCCAGTATCTCGCCTAATTTATGAAGTTGAGGAAAGTTTACTGCAGATTGCATGTAATATTTACTGAGAGACCAGTTACGTCCATATATAAGTAACATTATATTATACAAATATAAAATACAAATACAAACTTTAACCACAGACATGACAGAGTCAATGCAATTTTTATTTATCTAATGTTTTCATAGATATTGATTTTATTAATGACTGGGATGGGAACATGATAAATATACAACAGGATTGCATCTTTTTAATCAAGCTCAATGTAGGGCGAGTTGACAATACTTAATTCATCAGGATTAATCTATTTCTTACAAGTGGGGCCAGTTGACTGACCTTATTTCAGAGTGATTTTTACCCTTTTCATAAATGGTGCAAGTTAAACAACCCATTTTCAATTCTTTTCACAAGTGGGGCCATTTGGTAAATCTAACTTGGAAAAATACAGAAAGTGGTGCAAGTTAGTGAAAAAATGGGGCTGTTTGCCACTGTGATGATTCATCATGGATTCAATATATACATCCTGGTGTCTAAGAGATCCTAATTTTTTTTTATACATAATTTCATGGGTATATTTGAATATGAAAAAAGATGTGGTATGATTGCCAATGAGACAACTCTCCACAAGAGACCAAAATGACACAGAAATTAACAATTATAGTTAACTGTACAGCCTTCAACAATGAGCAAAGCCTATACTGCATAGTCAGCTATAAAAAGCCCTGAAATGACAATGTAAAACAAATCAAACGATAAAAGTAACAGCCTTATTTATTTAAAAAATGAACGAACAATAAATATGTTACACATAAAAAACAATAATGATTGAATTAAAGGCTTCTGACTTAGGGCAGGCACATACACACATGCTCACTATGCTGAATTTATTATGAATGATAAAAGTGAGTTTATGTTTTTTAAGTGTAACTAAAAGTTGAAATGTGTCCAGATTTAAATGATTACATATACAATTCTCATAATCATGGTACATGTAATTCATTATATTTCAAAATATCCAGGTATGATACATTCCGGCATCGGAGGAACACAGTTGAGCAACTTTTTGTCTGTACTCAACATACATAGCATAGATTTCAAGGCATTAAAAGAGAGAGAAAATGAGACTGGAGATGCTATAGAAGCACAAGCAGAGATATCTGAGGAAAGATACTTACAAGAAGAAATAAACCAGTCATTTACAGGTTTAACATTTAAATTAGCCAGATACAAGCTTCTGTCATGTCTGTTAAACTGGACCTCTGTGTTGTACTTATTTTAAGATTTACTTGAATTTAAGATCGAATTCTTAAAAAAAGTTCACCTATATGTATTATAATTTAAATATGAAAATTGAAAAAAAAAATGGAACTTCAGCATTTTTACATCTTATACAGACTTTGAAGTGAATTTAGACAAAGGTCATTAGATTTTTCAAAATGGAACGTTTTACATTAACCAGTGTTTAAATTTAATTATTAACATGATTAAAAAGCCTTGACATTTTTGTCCATGGAGAGTGTTTGGGCATGGTCCATTGACTTTGAAACTTTTGCATATATATTAAAAAATCATTTTACAGGGAACCCTTAATTGTAGGTCTATGATTTTTAGTATGCAGTAGAATTATTATTGCCATATTGTATTTCTAAACTATTATTGAATATTATTGTCCATATTCCTTCCTTCATGACATGGTTCAGAAATTTTACTATTTTTACGAGAGAAGTGTTATAAAATATTGCTTCTTTAATTTCATTGTTTTCTGTTTCAGCAGTACATTATTTAAAAACTTTCATATTATTGTTCACAAAATTCTTTAATAAATATTTATTTATCTTTTACTACGGTACCGTTATTCTCATAATCATGTTAGTTGTCTAATTTGGAAATTACTGTTAATTACACTATAGTTCTAACAGTGAAAATATAACCACTATATATCTTAGCTTTCTCATTTAACTATCATGATTTACATATATGTATTTTTCGTGCAGAGGAAAATGGTGACACACAAACAGGTATATCTGTATCAACCGACACATGCTGGCAGAAGAAAGGGTCTGGTAGATCATACAATAGTTTGTCAGGTATATATGGTTTGACAAGTAATATCCTCCTTGTACAAATATTCATAAACTATTACTATTGAATTATGTACAAAATGAAGTCAATTGAGATTCTACATCTATAAATATTCCACTGACCTGGATTTTGGATTTCATAATTATCAATAACTTAGCCAATTAATATAGATTTAAAAAAAATATGTGTCCATGTGAAATTTCATAGACAAAATTTTGTTTGTCAAACATAAAATTGAAATTTAAAATGGGAAAAGTGTCATGTAGACAACAACATGACTAAAGAGCAAATGCAGCCAAAGGCCACCTATAAAATTTTTCAACACAGCAGATGGGGATTTAGCTGGTCTCCTAACCATTATCTATACTAGTTGAGTGAAAATGAAAGTACACTGAACTCTGAATCACATAAATGAACCTTGAAGTGGTTGCAATAACATTACATTGGTTTGCATTTATGACAAAGAGGGATTACTGTTGTTCTTACAACGACTTCCCTGTTTACAAAAATAAGTTTATACACATGGAGATTTTTTTTTGAACTATTTACAGGTGTTTCAACTTTGATAGGGACGAAAACAGGAAAAGTGGTGGATCATAGGTTAAGAATTTCCTCCTGTAAAATATGCGAAAAGGCCAGATCGAAGGAGATGATTCCAAGGATACATCAATGTAGGAAAAATTGGAGTGGATCTGCTAAGGTAGTCTTCCAAAAATACAAAACAAATATCATTAAAAATACTGATGTTCATAATTAGGTTTTCAAAACAACTGCAACATTATGACTTTGAAATAAATTATAAAGAATACAGACATTGTACACATCAAAATTACAAGTACTGTCATTCACAAGCTCAGATGTGTATTTTATATATATAGGGATTCTCATCTTTTTATAAAAGTTGTAACTTTCATAGAACTTAGGAATAAAGGACAAATTTTATTTTCCTGATTTTAGCTTTTCTCCTTGTTCAGTTAAAGCCCTTTCATTATAATTATATTTTTGATGAAATACATATTAATTATTTAAAATAGAATTCTCTTCAAAGGGAGATAACTCATTTATAAACTTTCCCTAGTTTATTATACAAATAAATATATACAAATATTTTATTGCCACAAACTCAATTACAATAATTGGCAATGGCCCACACAACTAGTATACAAATAGTAATGATGCAGCAATTAACCACAACCTTTCTTCTCTGTTAACTTGCATGTATCTACCTCTTTCAATTTCAAGATTGTGTGCACTTAGCCTTAGTTTTGCGAAAGCTGCCCTATCTTTCAACATATTCAATTGATCAACATAGTTTGCCCTTTTATTTGAAAAACAAAAATGTTGAAAAAATGATAAATTTGATGATTCTGTAATATATGAATTCTGTATTTGAAAAATTTTGGTCATGAATTCGTTGTTTTATATGGGCAAGCATAGGTGTTATAGGTACATTAACAGATGTTAAAGATAAGAAACCTTGATTATGGATACATTTCTTCATATTACTTGTCCATAGGTTGTTTTCTATTGTTTGAATAAATATATACAAGAGAGACATTTTTATACGACCGCAAATTTTGAAAAAATTTTCGTCGTATATTGCTATCACGTTGGCGTCGTCGTCGTCGTCGTCGTCGTCGTCGTCCGAATACTTTTAGTTTTTGCACTCTAACTTTAGTAAAAGTGAATAGAAATCTATGAAATTTTAACACAAGGTTTATGACCATAAAAGGAAGGCTGGTATTGATTTTGGGAGTTTTGGTCCCAACATTTTAGGAATTAGGGGCCAAAAAGGGCCCAAATAAGCATTTTCTTGGTTTTCGCACTATTACTTTAGTTTAAGTTAATAGAAATCTATGAAATTTTGACACAAGGTTTATAACCACAAAATAAAGGTTGGGATTGATTTTGGGAGTTTTATTTTCAACAGTTTAGGAATTAGGGGCCAAAAAAGAGCCCAAATAAGCATTATTCTTGGTTTTCGCACAATAACTTTAGTTAAAGTAAATAGAAATCAATGAAATTTAAAGACAATGTTTATGACCACAAAAGGAAGGTTGGTATTGATTTTGGGAGTTTCGGTCCCAACAATTTAGGAATTAGGGGCCAAAAAGGGACCCAAATAAGCATTTTTCTTGGTTTTCGCACCATAGCGTTAGTATAAGTGAATAGAAATCTATGAAATTTAAACACAAGGTTTATGACTATAAAAGGAAGGTTGGTATTGATTTTGGAAGTTTTGGTCCCAACAGTTAAGGAAAAAGGGGCCCAAAGGGTCCAAAATTAAACTTTGTTTGATTTCATCAAAATTGAATAATTGGGGTTCTTTAATATGCCGAATCTAACTGTGTATGTAGATTCTTAATTTTTGGTCCCTTTTTCAAATTGGTCTACATTAAGGTCCAAAGGGTCCAAAATTAAACTTAGTTTGATTTTAACAAAAAATGAAACCTTGGGGTTCTTTGATATGCTGAATCTAAAAATGTACTTAGATTTTTGATTATTGGCCCAGTTTTCAAGTTGGCCCAAATCGGGGTCCAAAATTAAACATTGTTTGATTTCATCAAAAATTGAATAATTGGGGTTCTTTGATATGCCAAATCTAACTGTGCATGTAGATTCTTAATTTTTGGTCCAGTTTTAAAATTGGTCTAAATTAAAGTGCAAAGGGTCCAAAATTAAACTAAGTTTGATTTTAACAAAAAATAAATTCTTGGGCCTCTTTGATATGCTGAATCTAAACATGTACTTAGATTTTTGATTATGGGCCCAGTTTTCAAGTTGGTCCAAATCAGGATCTAAAATTATTATATTAAGTATTGTGCAATAGCAAGTCTTTTCAATTGCACAGTATTGTGCAATGGCAAGAAATATCTAATTTCACAATATTGTGAAATAGCAAATTTTTTTTTAATTAAGAGTTATCTTTCTTTGTCCAGTATAGTAAGCAAGAAATATCTGCAAGAATTTTTTTTAATTGGAGTTATCTTTCTTTGTCCAGAATCAACTTAAATCTTTGTTATATACAATATACAATGTATATTCACTTTTTACTACCAACTGATAAATTTAAATAATCTTTACCATTCAGTGATAACAAGCAGTTTTTTTACATCATGTATTTAAATGAGTAGTAATTGTTGCAAACTCCATTAGAATATTTTAATTGAGATTAGTTTTGGAATAAGGGAAAGGGGGATGTGAATAAAAAATTGGGTTCAATTTTTCTCATTTGGAATTTCATAAATAAAAAGAGAATTTCTTCAAACATTTTTTTGAGAGGATTAATATTCAACAGCATAGTGAATTGCTCTAAGAGAAAACAAAAATTTTAAGTTCATTTGAATACATTCATTCTGTGTCAGAAACCTATGCTGTGTCAACTATTTAATCAGAATCCAAATTTAGAGCAGAATCCAGCTTGAATGTTGTGTCCATACTTGCCCCAACCGTTCAGGGTTTAACCTCTGCGGTCGTATAAAGCTACGCCCTGCGGAGCATCTGGTCTGGTATACATTCTTGCAAATTTTTTCTTAGGGTATGGAGCCAGATATGGTGGTAGAAATGCTAAAACGACTGGATGACAAAGACAAAGTAATTTCACAGGTTGTAGGTGATGACGATTCCACTGGTTTTGACAGGGCAAAAGTATTAATGCCAAATTCCTCAATGGTCAAAATCAGTGACAAAAACCATATAAAACACAATATAATAAAAAAAGTAAATGATTTAAAGTCAAAGCATAGAGAGTTGTCAGGGATGGTTGCAGAATCAATTGTTAAGAATGTATCATATGTATTGGAACAGAATATTGGTAATCCTGAAGGAATTGAAAAAGGTTTTCATGCAATAGTCAACCATATGTATGGTGACCACCAATACTGTACAGAAAATTGGTGTGGATATTTGAAAAACAAACATAACTATGTCCACTCAAACCTTCCTTATGGAAAAGATTTATCTTCCGCACCACTTAAATCAGACCTAGAAAATCTATTTTTATAGCAAATGGTACCACATTCGGACAAATTATCCAAATTAGGGTCTTCACAGGCAAATGAGAGCGTCAACAATATAATAGCTTTAAAAGCTCCTAAAACTAAACATTTTTCATCATCTTCCAGCCTGAATTACAGAGTCAGCTCTGCTGTACTGCAGAAGAATGAGGGATATCATTACATTTCAGAGGTAATAGAATTATTTATATCCTGTATTTTATTCAGTTCTAGCACACATGACTTCATTTGAAGATATCTTTTAACAGGAGGTGATGCCTTTAAATTTTTTCCATCTTAACCCTTTTTATACGACCGCAAATTTTGAAAAAAATTTCGTCGTATATTGCTATCACGTTGGCGTCGTCGTCGTCGTCGTCGTCGTCGTCCGAATACTTTTAGTTTTCGCACTCTAACTTTAGTAAAAGTGAATAGAAATCTATGAAATTTTAACACAAGGTTTATGACCATAAAAGGAAGGCTGGTATTGATTTTGGGAGTTTTGGTCCTAACATTTTAGGAATTAGGGGCCAAAAAGGGCCCAAATAAGCATTTTCTTGGTTTTCGCACTATAACTTTAGTTTAAGTTAATAGAAATCTATGAAATTTTGACACAAGGTTTATGACCACAAAAGAAAGGTTGGGATTGATTTTGGGAGTTTTGGTCTCAACAGTTTAGGAATTAGGGGCCAAAAAAGGGCCCAAATAAGCATTATTCTTGGTTTTCGCACAATAACTTTAGTTAAAGTAAATAGAAATCAATGAAATTTAAACACAATGTTTATGACCACAAAAGGAAGGTTGGTATTGATTTTGGGAGTTTCAGTCCCAACAGTTTGGAATTAGGGGCCAAAAAGGGACCCAAATAAGCATTTTTCTTGGTTTTTGCACCATAGAGTTAGTATAAGTAAATAGAAATCTATGAAATTTAAACACAAGGTTTATGACTATAAAAGGAAGGTTGGTATTGATTTTGGGAGTTTTGGTCCCAACAGTTTAGGAAAAAGGGGCCCAAAGGGTCCAAAATTAAACTTTGTTTGATTTCATCAAAATTGAATAATTGGGGTTCTTTAATATGCCGAATCTAACTGTGTATGTAGATTCTTAATTTTTGGTCCCTTTTTCAAATTGGTCTACATTAAGGTCCAAAGGGTCCAAAATTTAACTTAGTTTGATTTTAACAAAAAATGAAACCTTGGGGTTCTTTGATATGCTGAATCTAAAAATGTACTTAGATTTTTGATTATTGGCCCAGTTTTCAAGTTGGCCCAAATCGAGGTCCAAAATTAAACATTGTTTGATTTCATCAAAAATTGAATAATTGGGGTTCTTTGATATGCCAAATCTAACTGTGTATGTAGATTCTTAATTTTTGGTCCAGTTTTAAAATTGGTCTAAATTAAAGTGCAAAGGGTCCAAAATTAAACTAAGTTTGATTTTAACAAAAATTAAATTCTTGGGCCTCTTTGATATGCTGAATCTAAACATGTACTTAGATTTTTTATTATGAGCCCAGTTTTCAAGTTGGTCCAAATCAGGATCTAAAATTATTATATTAAGTATTGTGCAATAGCAAGTCTTTTCAATTGCACAGTATTGTGCAATGGCAAGAAATATCTAATTTCACAATATTGTGAAATAGCAAAATTTTTTTTAATTAAGAGTTATCTTTCTTTGTCCAGTATAGTAAGCAAGAAATATCTGCAAGAATTTTTTTTAATTGGAGTTATCTTTCTTTGTCCAGAATCAACTTAAATCTTTGTTATATACAATATATATTCACTTTTTACTACCAACTGATAAATTTAAATAATCTTTACCATTCAGTGATAACAAGCAGTTTTTTTACATCTTAATATTTTATGATGTATTTTAATGAGTAGTAATTGTTGCAAACTCCATTAGAATATTTTAATTGAAATTAGTTTTGGAATAAGGGAAAGGGGGATGTGATTAAAAAATTGGGTTCAATTTTTCTCATTTGAAATTTCATAAATAAAAAGAAAATTTCTTCAAACATTTTTTTGAGAGGATTAATATTCAACAGCATAGTGAATTGCTCTAAGAGAAAACAAAAATTTTAAGTTCATTTGAATACATTCATTCTGTGTCAGAAACCTATGCTGTGTCAACTATTTAATCACAATCTAAATTTAGAGCGGAATCCAGCTTGAATGTTGTGTCCATACTTGCCCCAACCGTTCAGGGTTCAACCTCTGCGGTCGTATAAAGCTACGCCCTGCGGAGCATCTGGTTTAATCTTTGAGGAAACTAAACCTAAATTAAAGTTGATAGAGAGCACCTTTGGTTACTAAAAATAGTTCAACCAATATTATCTTCAATTATGTTAAAATGGAGGAATTCTCAATTGACCTATTATAAAAGTTATTACCCTTGAAATACTTACTTTTTCAACAAATGAACATAATTAACAAGATCCACACAGATTGGTTGGATGGGCTGAAATTTTCAACTGAACCTTATCTCCATACAATAATTATTTTGCCTGAATAATGATAAAATCAATCAAGATCTATCCGAATTACATAACTTTTTCAAAAATCAAGTTTTGAAAAAAAAACGCCATATCAAGTACAGCTAAGACATCATTAAAATGAATTACCAATATAGTTCACCCAATTTTTTAGGCAGTCAGCCCATCATATGATGCTTTATAATGTACATATTATCTAAACCATATTCATGTTCACACTTTATAATAATTTTGTAAGTAGTATAAAGTAATCATATGGACAAGAAAAAAAATATCCTGTTTGCTGTCTTGTCAGGCGCGGATCCAGTGGGGGTTCCGGGGGTTGGACCCCCCTTTTTTTTGGACGATCAATGCATATGAATGGGGACATGTAATTGGAACCCCCCCTTTGTCCTGGGTTAGGAACCCCCCTTTTCAAAATGGCTGGATCCGCCCCTGCTTGTACTTATATTGAGACATATATATATGATGTGAATATGGATTACCTTTCTTTAATTTCAGTTAAATACATCTATAGGACTATCACCAGGAAATGAGACAATAAGAAGGGGTTCAAAGCTTAACCTGCAGAGATCGAAGAAGAAAGCAAAGACCCAAAGTAAGGAATGGAAGAAGAAGCGAATATTTTTGAAAAAGAAAAGAGCAAAAAGAACAGTATTGTCTGAAACGAAGGAAGGAACAACATACCAAAGTTCAATCGGTAATTTAAGAAAGATTTCAACACATATAAAAATATTGGAATATTTACATTTGAATTTGCACCTATGTGGTGTAACACTGAAGAGATGTGCTATGAATACCAAGGTGACAACTATCAACCAAAGTTAAAGCCGTGTTGATATAGGCAATTATTAACATTCTTATGACCTCCAACAATGAGAAAAACTTGAACATTACAGTCTGCTATGAAAGGCCTTGACCTGAAAAATATGAAAACATTAAACTACAGGGTCATGTTTGTGTGAATGCAACACCTAGTTTTGTTCAATTTCTATAACATAACTTCAAAAAAGTTGTACATGAAGATCCAAAACTGTCATTGACTTTGGTATACATGTATTTATATATCTATAACTTTTTTCCACTTGCACAATTGGATTAAAACTCAAAAAAATGTGTCATTGAAAGACATGACAGATTTCATTCTCATTTGCATGCCACATCTGAAATACATACCTAACATTCTGGTGATAAGAGTATGAAGAAAGAAGCATTTTGAAAAAAATCTGATTCTTTTAAAATCAATAAACCTTTATAGTATGAAATTTGCTTTTAAAATTCAGGTTTACAGATTGATCAGAAGATAGATGACATAGAAAATATCCCAGATATGCCAGATGATAGCAACCAAGTTGTAACTACTGATGCACCATTAGTGGTTTTTGATTTGGAGACGACTGGTCTCAGTAAGTAGAAATCCCAGAAATCATATCACTGGTCTGACTACAAGGAGATATTCTCAATAGTCATATGCATTCTTTATGCTTATCTGTAGGTCAACATTTGTGATATGTCAAGATTCCCTTGTAATGAAAATCAGTCATTTTAAAATATACTTTTGAGTAAATAAGTTTTTCAAAGTAGAACTAGTAGGGAAATAACACTTTTTGCATTTGATTATATATTCATGAAGTAAAATTGCAGTTTTAGAACTTATGATGCATGAATTTTAATGCATTAAAAGAAAATCTGAAATTAAAAACTGTTTCTTATACTAAATTTTTTTTTCAGGTAGATTTTCAGATATTACTCAAATTGCAGCATGTAATGCAGACAGAATATTCAGTCTTTATATTTTCCCTAACCAGCCTATATCAGCAGAAGCCTCTAGAATTACTGGAATAACTGTAGTTGGTAGTAAGATGTATCACAATGGTTCATTGGTTCCTTACAAACTACCCCATGAAGGATTGACTGACTTTTTAAGTTATATATCTGAATTTAAAGATAAACCTATATTAATAGGACATAACATTAAAAGATTTGACTGCCATGTTTTATTTAATACATTGTCCTCTCTTAATATGTGGAATGAATTTTCTTCCCAAATATCTTGTTTTATAGATTCTTTGAATTTGTTTAAACAGGTTGTTCCTGGTTTAACATCATATAGTCAATCTTTTTTAGTAAATAACTTACTAGGACAAGAGTATGAGTCACATAATGCTGTCCATGATGCAAGATTATTGCTTAAACTGATAACTGACAAAGGAAATATTTCAAATTACATTGATGATTTAGCTTTTTCACCAAACTATCCTGACCAGTACCATTTGCATTTGTGCAATTTGAAAACATATTCCAAAGTAATAAAGGAAAAAGTTATTTCAAAAGCTATGGCACTGAAAGCAGCTAAATCAAATCTGAAATTATGCCATTTGAAAATGTCTATAGATAGAGGTGGTAAAATGGGGCTAATAGCATTACTGTCAGAAAAGTCAGTTAAAACAGGAGATGTCAGAGTGACAAAAAACAAGAAAATATTACAAAGAATATTTGATTACTTTGAAAAACAATGAATTTTTACTTGGCCTACATCAACTTTTAGTACAGATACACATGTTAATGAGAATTTTTGATATAACAGTGTATGAATGTGAATGTGTAGTTTTTTACTTGGCCTAAATCAATTATTAGTACATGTACATGTATCTTAATGTTAGATATGACAATGTATGAATGTGTATACAGGAAGAGTTTTTTTACTTGGCCTAAAACAAATATTAGTACATGTATCATAATGTTAGATATAACAGTGTATGAATGTGAATGTGGAGTTTTTTACTTGGCCTACATCAATTATTAGTACATGTACATGTATCTTAATGTTAGATATGACAATGTATGAATGTGTATACAGGAAGAGTTTTTTTACTTGGCCTAAAACAAATATTAGAACATGTATCATAATGTTAGATATGACAATGGATGAATGTGTATACATGAAGAGTTTTTTTACTTGGCCTAAAACAAATATTAGTACATGTATCATAATGTTAGATATGACAATGTATGAATGTGTATACATGAAGAGTTTTTTTACTTGGCCTAAAACAAATATTAGTACATGAATCATAATGTTAGATATGACAATGTATGAATGTGTATACATGAAGAGTTTTTTTACTTGGCCTAAAACAAATATTAGTACATGAATCATAATGTTAGATATGACAATGTATGAATGTGTATACATGAAAAGTTTTTTTACTTGGCCTAAAACAAATATTAGTACATGAATCATAATGTTAGATATGACAATGTATGAATGTGTATACATGAAGAGTTTTTTTACTTGGCCTAAAACAAATATTAGTACATGTATCATAATGTTAGATATAACAGTGTATGAATGTGAATGTGGAGTTTTTTACTTGGCCTACATCAATTATTAGTACATGTACATGTATCTTAATGTTAGATATGACAATGTATGAATGTGCATATATGAAGAGTTTTTTTACTTGGCCTAAAACAAATATTATAACATGAATCATAATGTTAGATATGACAATGGATGAATGTGCATACATGAAGAGTTTTTTTACTTGGCCTAAAATAAATATTAGTACATGTATCATAATGTTAGATATGACAATGTATGAATGTGTATACATGAAGAGTTTTTTTTACTTGGCCTAAAACAAATATTAGTACATGTATCATAATGTTAGATATGACAATGTATGAATGTGTATACATGAAGAGTTTTTTTACTTGGCCTAAAACAAATATTAGTACATGTATCATAATGTTAGATATAACAGTGTATGAATGTGAATGTGGAGTTTTTTACTTGGCCTACATCAATTATTAGTACATGTACATGTATCTTAATGTTAGATATGACAATGTATGAATGTGCATACATGAAGAGTTTTTTTACTTGGCCTAAAACAAATATTATAACATGAATCATAATGTTAGATATGACAATGGATGAATGTGCATACATGAAGAGTTTTTTTACTTGGCCTAAAACAAATATTAGTACATGTATCATAATGTTAGATATATGACAATGTATGAATGTGTATACATGAAGAGTTTTTTTACTTGGCCTAAAACAAATATTAGTACATGTATCATAATGTTAGATATATGACAATGTATGAATGTGTATACATGAAGAGTTTTTTTACTTGACCTAAAACAAATATAGGTACATGTATCATAATGTTAGATATGACAATGTATTAATGCATATGTGGAGTATTTTACTTGGCCTACATCAATTATTAGAACACTTATCTTAATGATAGATATGACAATGTATGAATGTGTATACATGAAGAATTCTGTACTTGGCCTACATCAATTATTAGAACATGTATGACAATGTTCGATAGGATTTTATAAAACAGGGGATATGATGTTTTTTTAATTGGACTGCATTTATAAGAGAGGATGATAAAAGACAGATTAGGTATGATTTTTTTTCTCTTGACATACATTAGTTATTGGTTTATGTAAGACAATGTAAGAGAAGATTAATAAGAAAAAGTTTTTAACTTTTCCTACATCAGTCATAAATAATAAATACTTGCATGACGATGCAGATATGATGATATAAGACAGCGGATATGAGTAATTCTTTTGCTTGGCCTACATCGATTATTTGGTCATATATAGGACAATATATAGCCTGTAATTCAGTGGTTATCGTTTGTTTATGCGTTACATATTTGTATTTCGTTAATTTTTTACATAAATAAGGCCGTTAGTTTTCTCACCTGAATTGTTTTACATAGTCTTTATCGGGGCCTTTTATAGCTGACTATTCAGTATGGGCTTTGTTCATTGTTGAAGGCCGTACGGTTACCTATAATTGTTAATGTTTGTGTCATTTTGGTCTTTTGTGGATAGTTGTCTCATTGGCAATAATACCACATCTTTTTTTATATGTAATATGGATAGTTATATAAGACTGTGTATATATTTTTTTCTAATTTTGCCTGTCATTAGTTGCCTGTCCATTGGCTTTGTAGAATGCTGATATCAATTATTTCATTTGGCCTATATGTCCAGGTGTGTACTATTAAAATGATTATAAAACTTATTTTTAGAATATGGTGAAGTGTGTTGAGTAGGTTTCTAACATGTATTTGATGCTGTATAAAATTTTAAACTGGCTGGAGAAAATGTATACTGTTACATAAATAGATAATTTTGTTTATTCTATTCCAAAACATGGATTTTTAAAGATTTTTTGTTGTTATAAATGATATAGAAAATAATAGCACTACATACAGTGACTTTCATTCTTGGTACAGGGCAATAAAAAGAAATTTAATTCTCACATGACCTTTTAAGAAATAACTTATTACAACTTTAACTGTTTATACATTGAATCATCATTGTCAGTCCTTTCTCCTGTAAATTGGAATTATATGCAGGTGTTTAATTTTTCAGTTACTAGTCTTTTTGTTTGGGCTTGGTAAATTTTTGAATGTAGTATGACATTTATATGTTTTATCCAGCTCTTCCCAGTAGCAAAGTGCATTGGTAACTTACTTGTAGCATTTTGATTATGTTTAATTCATAACAAAAATTCTACAGAACCATATATATTTTTTTAATTTTTATACTTGTAGTTATAACATTGAGTACTAACAGTCTGTTGTCTTCTTGGTCATATTTGTGTTGGACTACACCTGTGTTTATAGTACTGACAATAAAAAAAAAATATCATTCTTTTTGCCTTATTCTATAGTTTCTTAATTCTTTAAAACAAGAGTGCAGACACACATGTCAAGGTCAGATGAAATACAGCTTAAAATCCTTCCATACAACAAATAAAGTTGACCTATTGTTTACTGTTTAAGAAAAACAGACCAAAACACAAAAACTTAACACTCAGCAATGAAACATGAAAATGAGGCCACGGTCAAATACAACCTGTGAGAATGACATGTACATATTACAAACATTCCATACAACAAATATAGCAAATCTATTGCAGAATAAAAAAACCCAGACCAAAACACAAAAACTGAACTACAACCATTGAACCATGAAATTGAGGTCAAGGACAGATAACACCTGCCATTTATTCATGTACACCTTTACAGGCTTTACAGTTTTTCCATACACCGAAAATAGTACTAGATAATGTATCTGAGATATGGACCTGACCAATAAAACTTAACCTTGTTCACAGATCCATGAAATGAGGTCGAGGTCAAGTGAAAACTGTGTGACAGACATGAGGACCTTGCAAGCTACACATATTCCAAATATAGTTACTCATAATAAAAGAAATTCACATTTCAAATATCCTAACTTTTTTTCAAGTAGTCACTGAACCATCAAAATGAGGTCAAAAACAATGGACAGACGGAAACTTCAAATCATGAAGACTGGAGTATCTATGTACAAAGTATGAAATATCCACCTTCTAAAAATTTAGATATAAAGCTTTTAAGATGTTATTGTATGCGGCTGCCGTCTTTGGGTCACTATCCCTATCCATGGCATGCTCCTGCCACAAAAGTCGCCAACTCGACAAAAAACACTTTAGTTCAAATAATACATAATTCTGTCTGCTCTGGTTGTATATAACACAACCTGTCAGTTTTCAACCTTCACACACATACATGTACAGTTATTTACACTCAGAAATATAAGTTACAGGACATGTTGGAATAGCTTGATGAGACAGCAACCAAGCAACACAAATATGAGGGGGAGGACAGGGGTAAGGGAGACAGGGAGAAAGGGGGTAGGAGAAAGGAGAGGAAGGCTGGGAGAAAGGAGAAAAAGTTGGAGAAAGGAGAAAAAATAAAATATCTCTCCTTTTAAAAAAATATCTAATATTTCAAGAAAAAATATCTCAAAAGGAGATGTCTTATTCTAATGGGAGTAAGGAGAAAGGAGAAGAGGGGTGGAAGAAGGGAGAAGGGTACCCCCTGTCCTCCCCCTCAAATATACAACATAGATATAGAACCTATACCTGGAAATATACCAGTGCATCTAAATGTAAATGTTGGACATAACAAAATTGATCCGTGATCGCATAACAACAAAAAATAGTATTTATACCCATATTTGCTTCATTTATGGCGAACATATTCAATTTATTTTATTTAACAATTTGATACGTCTGGAGCCTGTATTTAAATTTGAACCATCATTTCTATTATTGTGCAGTATATATATAATAAGGTGTGGTATGATTTTCAATTAGAATATGTAACCAGAGAGCATGATTCTACACAATGCTGAATTGGTAACCTTGCAGAAAAATATGAAAATAAAAAGTTGTGGAATGATTGCCAAGGAGACAACTATCCACCATGTAAGCAATTATACCTTGAAAATCGATTTCTCCCCATGGACTCAAACCCAAGACCTCTGTGACAAAAGTCAGTCTTTCTTTTTTATTTTCCTAAGCTCAACGGCCTACAGATAACTAAGTATATTCAAATAAAGGAAAAAATCCTGTCATATAGACAACTCTCCTTCACAGATACCAATTGTCATAGAGGTTATCACTAAAACATCCAACAATGAGCCAAAGTCATATGGCATAATCAGTTATATAGGGCCGAAATATAACAAAATATAACAAAATTATATGGAAAAATATACCAGCTGATATATATATTGATTGATTAATTGTTGGTTGCTTAACGTTCAGTGGCAAATATTTCATGCATATTCAGGACGAGAACAAGTTCACAATAAATACAATAGGTAGGTTGATACAATAGAGGCCATCTGGGATGATGGTCGGGCAAATTTGGACTGCCTCTGGAAATTGAGGGTCTAATTGAGAGCTGATATATATATAAGATTTTCAACTAAACCAAAAAAATGTAATGCAGAAAATCATAAAATTTCATAGAATCGCGTTTTCTGGTTTTTATATTTTTTTGTTTAAATAGAAACAACAGGGCCTTTACGGGACGTGGGGATTGGTTGTTTTTAACTCGGGATTTCGGGATTTATCCTTTCGGGACCCGGGATCTGTTTTTTAAATTTTGGGATTCAAATTTCTTTGAATTCGAGACCTCGGGATTTCATGTTTTTAAGCCCAGAATTCGGGAGCAGGACCCCTATGACCCCACCCAATCCTTTATCAAAGCATTAATACAGATATATTTTATAGATAGTGCATTTATTTTATTGTTTTTTTCGAAATTCCTAAAAAAAATCCTCCCAGGCCTGATGTAACGGCATTTTCAATTGAGTATTTTCATTTTGCATGTTAATATAGGGACAAAATTACCAACTTTAATGTGATTGTTTCATTTGTTTCCATAGCAACCGTTTTTTTTAGTATTTTTTTTAAGTCTTTACTCTTGCACTTTCACATTACTGATAAAACATTAATAAAATTCCATCATTTGAGCCTGTAACTATCTTTTAATTGAATATTTTCAAGAAATATCAGTAAAGTTTCCATGGAAACCGAAATAAAATGATATTTTTCTTTCTTATATGCACGGTGACCTATATTTTTTTGTGTTTTTTTAAAGCTTATGGTAACAGCACTTCATCTCTAAAATATATCAAATTTCTATCATTTGTTTTTTAATAAAAATGTGACTTTTAGCATATAAGGTGACTAATTTCCCTATATATCTATACAAAATAAGCCGAAATTTATGGTTTTTTCAGGTTCACGTAATTTTCTTATATGGCCGGTGACCCCCCATTTTTTTTTCATTTTTTCACTATATACCTTGTAGGGATCAACTGTGCAAAGTTTGGGAAAAATCTATCATTTTTATTTTAGACACCTATACCACCTTAAGGAAGAAATATTGTAACCAGAAAGAGGATGGATACATATGATTACATAAATAAATTTGAGAAATACTTCCAACAAATGAGTAGGTAAGATTGTTACCTGTCACTGACTTGGAATAGTTTTCTGACTCTGAACTGGTTGTATAATTGACATTTCCTACAAAGATAGTTGAACATTAGTTGTGTAATACATGTAACATGAACGGTCTCAATGTAACTGCACAAGATGCACATTGTGTCTAGATTTAATACGTTCACATATGATTTCTAAAGATTTAAACGCAAACTGTTCGTGCTCTTTTTTTAGGACAAAAGGTTGATCAACATACCAGCTTTAAATTTTGAAAGACAGAGGCAAATTACATTTCTAAAAGACACAATAAAATTAACGGTACCAATTTTCTTGCACCAGATGCGCATTTCGACAATACATGTCTCTTCAGTAATGTTCGTGGCCAAACTATTTGAAATCTAAAGCTTACAAAAACTTACCCCTTCAATCAAAGAAATCATAAATTGCATAATGCCAAATAAAGTACAACATTGAAGAGAATAAAGAAATCATATTGGAAACACAAATTTCCGAGAGGTAGTTTCAAATAATGTTGTTTAGTAACATCAGGTACTTCACATCCAATCTTTTATGGTAACGTTCTTTGCAAAGCACATAATTTCCGGAATGCATCTCAAAAGGTAACCAAACTTTTACTTATAACAGAATAATAAAAAAGTAACGATACCGTTGGTTTATTTACTGTGTAGTAATGGTTCTACATGTCAATAACCGAGACCGGATCAAATGATGCTATATCATCATTTTGAAACTTTATTAATAGATCTGGACGCAATAATCGCCAATTATTCTTATCTAGGTTCATCTCAGAAAAGGCCCTTTTCTCTATCAGCAGAATAAGCAGGAAGGGAAATAATGTTATTGTAATAGCCTTTAAATCAATTACAGTACAGCTCAAGATGGACTTGTTTTTTTTCGAAATCGTGATGACATTATGGAATATACCGCTACATAAATACCTTTCTTATTAAGGTCTGTCACTGTATATTTGTCACATGTTACACAATTTATTACATTGCCATCGACTATGAAATTAAAAATTCGCTATCTTTTTCCAAGGACTTTTTATACTTTCATTTTCCTTTTTTCAATTTTACAAACTTAATTCCGATTTCCATCTGAATGATACTTTTTTTTTGTCCGTCGGTTTAACTCCTTCCAAAAAAATCCAAAGGTGACACCAACCCAGTAGACAGCACTTTGATTTTGAGATGAATATCAAATATATGGAAATTTTTATAAATTCACCATTTGCAAACGTATGAATTATTCTAAATATTGAAGATTTTCTTATCCAAGGCACATATTACATTAGACGTATTTGGCCCACCTTTTTTTGAATTTTGGTCCTCGATGCTCGTCAACTTTGTACTTCCTTTAGCTTTGGAATATTTTTTTTTATCTGAGCGTCACTAGCACTGTAATAAGTTTGAGGCCTTTGTAAGTCTTGTATGATTTTTTTTTCTTATTCATTTACACGCTTTGGAGTTTAATATGGTCACCGTTATTACTAAACTAGAACACACTTTTGGAATAGCTGAAGCAATCCTAAAAGGGCGGGATTTTTTTGTCATTCATATATTTTTTTACAACAGAGTCATGCACCTTATCTAAATTATAGTATGCGTATTACGAAAATACCTTAATACATTTCTGTCAACAAATGAATGAATAATGATCCCATTGATCTACGATTAGGTTTCAAAAAAGATAATGTTTAACGTTGATCTTGATTAAAACATTGCACTTTCTCACTGATACCTTTAAACAATGAAACCGAATGACAGAAATGAAAAGAATCCTTATCTTATGTTTGACAAATAAGACAAAAACTTGAAAAGTTCTAAATTTTATTATCATTTATTGTATTTCATTCATTTCTAAAACATCTAAACATAAATATAAACAATAATGAACATGTATCATTGTTCTGTCCTTCTCCTCTATTCATAATACATGTAGTAATGTGTATCGCTGGTTTTAGGAACCAAGGTAACGTACGAGTTGAGTTGCCTGCAGCGATCGTCATTGACATTGGTATCAATGACAGTTCCGTACGATCCATTTATAACTTGTAAATAGGAGCTACTAGCTACATTTATCTTGTTTCGTCTTTTACAAAAGCAGATAAAGCCTAAGCAGCCACCAATTAGAACTAGCATACCAGCTATTATTGACGAGATGATGAGCAGATCCAATTCAAAGACTGAAAATGAAAATACACATAAATATATTACATATGTATAATGATGATATTGTATATTAATGTACACAAATATATATGCACCAAAACATACACAAATTAGAACTAAACTGACTTTACAAGTTAAAACTGATTATTTTTTAAGAATTTAAGATAGTTATTAAATTACCGGTCTCGACATTTTTTAATTGTATTTATATACAATAGATATACAACAAGGTTGAAAACAGAATATCCTATAAAACTGACAAACTTAAATAAAATAGAGCAAGTCATTTTCTGTTAGTTAATAATATACTATTTGCAAACGGAAATGTGTCTGAAATAATTGATGACCTTCGTATAATTTGGACACGGAAAGCTTCATATATATTTATCTGTGTGATTCACAAATAACTAACCTTCATGAAAATATATTGTATATAATTAAGTAATTTCATGTTAGAAAAAATTCAAAATGGTCTACCAACAAATAAGTAATCAAAACGGTTACCTGTCATTGATTCGGAATAGTTTTCCATATCTGAACTCGTTGTATAATTGACATCTCCTACAAATATAGTTGAACATTAGTTGTTTTATAACATAAACAGTCCAATGTAGCTGCACAAGACTAAATTTTCCGAATGTAAATATCTGCTCTGTGTTACTCGAAGTTTGTATATTTTTAAATTCAAAAATTATTTAAAAGTCGATGAAAAGTATTAAATTGATAATTAACTTGTTTCCAATTACAGAGAATAAGTACCATCAATGAAAGTTTAAAAATCGTCCAACCGTTTTTAAACAAATGTTGATTTTAAACTGAAAACTAAATTCCTTCGTTTCTTTATTAACATGAATCTAATGTTCAGTGGTTGTCGTCTGTTAATGTGGTTCATACGTGTTTCTCGTTTCTCGTTTTACTATGGTTTAAACCGTAGGTCCACCGTTGGAAAGGTTTTACACTTGTTATTTTTGGGGCGTTTAAAAGCTTGCTGTTCGGTGTGAGCCAAGACACCGTGTTGGAGGCCTTAACTTGACCTACTGGTTTACTTTTATAAATTGTTTCTTGGATGGAGAGTTGTCTCAATGGCACTCATACCACATCTTCTCATTTCTATCAACCTCAGTTAGCATCTTTGGACTCTCCCAAGTCAGTAGACTCTGGCTTTTGTAAGTCTTCTAGGATTCTTAATTTGAGTTCATTTACATGTTTTTGAGTTTAGTATGGCCTCGATTATCAATGAGCTACTACATATTTTGTCATCTCAAGCACACAATAGGGTGTTGGATTTTTTCACTGTGTTGAAGACCCATTTGTGGCCCTCGGCTGATTTTTCCTATTTGGTCGGGTTGTTGACTCTTTAACACATTTCCCATTCTACTTCTCAATTGTAAGTAAACACAGAGTACAAACAGTTATAAAGCAGAAATATGTGATGGCCGTGGAGATGGAGATATAAAGCGGACAAGAAATATATAAGTATTGATAAATTGAAATACCCTGAATGCGAAAAAGAGACCAAAAGACTGGTCAATTCAAAGTGTGAAACCTAGTTATATCCGTTCGTAAATAATAATCTGGAAATACCTACCGCTAAGTTCTGACTTTGGAACGCATCCTTTCACGTGATCACACCTATGTTAATAAAACAAACATTACAAATCAATATAAACGAGGCATAGTTTAATAGTATTTGCGTGTTCATTATATATGCAAACTTTAAAATAAACATTACAATTGCTGGTTTTTTTTTCAAAGAGATAAATTTATAAACCATGTTAAACAGGATTTTGAGCAGAAACTTCAGATCTTTCGAACCAGTCATTTATGCTGATAATTATCTTGTTTTGTCTGTATTGTTTGTTGAATTACTTTATCAGATAGCTTTGTCTAATAGAGGGTTGCTGCACACAAGCACGCTATTACACCAAGAGTTTCAAATGAGGAAGTTGAAATCATCCCTTCGAAAATTTGACGGACGCCATAACGAGTTGGTTGACCTTTATGGGATAACCGTTCCTCAGATGACATCGAATGTGTTTCTTATGTCATAACAACAATCCCCTTCCCTTTTCATGAGTGTGACCTACCAAATTCGACTTTTTACCGAGTTTGTAATAACAGGAGTATAACAAAAGGTGCCACATGTGGCGCAAGATCTGCTTATACTTCCGGAGCACCTGCGATACCTTCCAGTTTGTTGAAGGGGTTCGTGTTGACTGTTAAACACATGAATATTATTTGACCCACTAATCACTTGAGAATGATGAATATGATAAAAGTGTGTGGTTATTTATTAGTTTATTTGAGTTGTGACTTTGAAGTATTTTAGTTATCATCAAAACGTTTTTTTAGAAAATTTGTGAAATAAAAAAAGTTTAAATATGAAAGACAGAAACAATTATTCATTTTCTTCATATATATGTTTTACCATTCTTTGATATCATTACAGATACAACGGCCCAAACATCGTTTTCCAAATCTTTTGTTCTGACAATGTGAGCATGGTTTCCCCTTTATTGATATAAAACCAATTTTGCACTCTGAAAAACACATGAAAAATTGTTGTTAAAAATACTATGATGTGTACCACATTTAAAGAAATAAACCATTTTGAAAGATATGTTTGTTCATTCAAGCATGGAATGTGGATTAATGAACGTTCCTTTAAAACTACAAAGCTCAGATTGAGAAAAAAAATGTTCAGGGGTCCGTTGACTAATTCAGCAAGATTAGTTTATTCTGAAAAATTAAATTAGGAACTTAATGCTCTAAAGTGGAAATTAAATAGCTTTCATTCCTTTGATTTGTATATAGTTTATGACCATTTTATTTAATAATGGGACACACACACACATACACACACATATATATATAAGACATCATACAAATCAACATATGCGTTATCCCTTTTCATCTGAGAAAGGAAAACGGGTAATTTATTGCATATTTTTGTTTGAGCTTATCTTTTCAAAAAATTCACATACCTGTACATGTATCATTTATGTCTTCATAGCCCGAACAACAATACTCAATATTCCTATAGTAACAAAACACATGCATAAACATGATTCAATATCAAATAAGACAACATAAAAAAGAAAATATGGTATGATTGCCAAAGAGACAACTCTCCAAAAGAGACCAAATAAAACAGAAATTAACAACTACAGGTACGGCCTTAAACAAAAAGCAAAATCCATGTCGCATACAGTTAGCTATAATAGGTATTGCGGTACGTTTCATTTAGTTTTGCACTGTAAGATACATCCAATCAACTTCGTGTATATATGCTTGTAACGTTATCAAGTCGGAAGTAGATACAATTATAGTGTTATGACTTATTAACATCCCTTAAACTCCTCATTAAATAATTACATATAACATTACATATCAGACTAGTATGCAAATACAAACAATATTTAAAGGTCATGCGTATAAGTATTTGAATATGTAGTTTGTTTCATTTTGTTAAGAACTTGGTTACGGCAAAGTTTGTTTTTATTGTTGACGACACTATGTTGTTTATTTAGTTCATTAGTTTTATTAAATACTACAGATAAAAGGATTAGTTTTGCTTGCATAATGAGTATATATTGAATTCAATGAGCCAGTAGAAAATATTACATTCTTCTATACTTTTAAATTGTCAAAACCATACCTTTCTGTGTCGTAACAAATGTTTAGACCTTTCAAACTAGTCCCTTTATCAATTAAAGAAAATATTAGAAGCATGTAAATAACAGACATAGTTTTAAAGTCCACAAGGACATGGCACACAAACTGTATCAAATATCCTAAAAGCCGGAAGTATTGTTATATTCATTACTAACAATACATGTCGATATACATGATATAGCCAATGAAAAAAAATACAGATCGGATGTAAATAGAAACAACTTCCTTATGATGATTTTTAGCTTGAGCTTGAACAAAATAATGCAGGCAGATTCAGAATAATTATTTTTCATGTTTGTCCATTAGATTCATCGTTGCTTTGTCCAAAACCGTTCATACTTTTTTCTTTTCTTCTATATATTAAAGCTACACGAATGAATATGTTATATCATAAGTAACCTACTTATTTTGGTATCCTATGTGTATTTCTGAATACCTTCATGAACAAGGAGTGACAGATACAGATATTCGAAGAGTTTTGAGATGACGGTATAGGTTAAGAAAGGATTTTTTTGTTTTACCAAATAATTAGTAGAATATTAACGAATGAGAAAACAATGAAGCATGAGTGTCAAAATCCATAAAATATTTATAACGTGTCTTAACACACTGGGCAGTTTTTTTTTTATTTTGGTCGCTTGGTAAACTGCTGTATGTTTTCTTATACAGAGCTTTTGCAAATTAAACCATATACATTATGATATTAATACGACCTTTATCTGAGAAAAAATTGAATGGTAATGGATATGTTGTATACCTTGAGCTAACATCTACACGCCTACGCAAAATGATATTATCAAAAAGACAAGATTAAGGTCAATAATTGACAAGGGTCTTTTATCAAATTAAGTCATCAAAGAGAGACAGTCAAACTCATACATCAAAAATAAACTGACAAAGCCATGGCTAGAAATGACAAAGACAAACAGACAAATAATAGGATACATGACACAACATAGAAAACTAAAGACTAGGCAAGTTTTAAAATTTTGGAGGATTGCAACACAATTTCATATAGCAGTCCTAAGTATGAAATTGTTCAAATTATTATGGCATATTGTTATTCTAAATTATTTCCCAAAATTGATCCCCCTGAAGATCATAAAAAACATTTTATTAAAATTAATAAAATTGAGAAAGGAAATGGTGAATATGTCAAAGCGACAACCACCCGACCATAGAGCAAACAACAGCCGAAGGCAACCAATGGGTCTTCAATGTAGCGAGAATTCCCGCACCCGTAGGTGTCCTTCAGCTGGTCCCTAAAATATGCATAATAGTACAGTGATAATGGACGTCATACTAAACTCCGAATTATACACAAGAAACTAAAATTTAAAATCATACAAGACTAACAAAGGCCAGAGGCTCCTGACTTGGGACAGGCGCAAAATTGCGGCGGGGTTAAACATGTTTATGAGATCTCAACCCTCCCCCTATACCTCTAGCCAATGTAGAAAAGTAAAAGAATAACAATACGCACATTAAAATTCAGTTCAAGAGAAGTCCGAGTCTGATGTCAAAAGATGTAACAAAAGAAAATAAATAAAATGACAATAATACATAAATAACAACAGACTACTAGCAGTTAACTGACATGCCAGCTCCAGACCTCAATTAAACTGATTGAAAGATTATGTCTTCATCATATGAATATCAGGTACAATCCCTCCCGTTAGGGGTTTAGTATCATACTATCATAAAATATATGAGAAGAACATAACCCGTGTCATGCCAACAACTGTTTTTTTAGAAATAAATGTGTTTAGTTCCGATGCAAAGACCCTATCAGTGAATCAATGTTAAAGCCAAAATATGCAATCTTTAATGACCTGACCACAGTATCGTAACTATATCCCCTTTTAATAAGTCTATTTAAAGGTTTTGTTAGTTTCTGAGGAGAATACTGACATTTTTGTGCTTTATAAAGAATATTTCCATAAAATTTTGGATGTGAAATACCTGAACGTATAAGATGTCTGCATGTTGCGTTATATTTACGAATTATTTCCTTATACCGGTGATAAAATTTAGTAAATGTTTTGACCAGTTTGTGATATCGAAAACCCTGGTGTAATAATTTTTCAGTAATACATAAATTTCTCTCGCTAAAATCTAATACATTGTTACATACACGAGCGAATCGTACAAGTTGAGATATATAAACACCATAAGATGGTGACAAGGGAACGTCACCATCTAAAAATGGATAATTAACAATAGGAAATGAAAAATCATCTCTTTTATCATAAATTTTTGTATTAAGCTTCCCGTTTATGATATAGATATCAAGATCGAGGAAAGGGCAGTGGTCATTGTTATCATTAGCTTTATTTAAAGTAAGTTCTACAGGATAAATTTCTTTAGTATACATACTGAAGTCGTCATTATTTAGAGCCAATATATCATCCAAATATCTAAAAGTATTGTTAAATTTTTTGTATCAAATGTTGTTTTGATGGGTCTTTGCTAATTTTAGTCATAAATTGTAACTCATAACAATACAAAAACAGGTCCGCAATAAGTGGTGCACAGTTAGTCCCCATTGGAATTCCAATAACTTGACGATATACGGAATCTCCAAAGCGAACAAAAATGTTATCAAGTAAAAATTCAAGTGCATAAATAGTATCAAAGCATGTCCAATTGACATAGTTCTTTTGTTTATTGCTACTAAAAAATGATCTAAAAGAGTTTGAACATATGTACTCGCATTCCGACTTTTTAAATGCCCAGTTAATTAGGGATGTGCATTTTTTCTTAATAAGAATATGAGGCAAAGTGGTATATAGGGTAGAAAAATCAAAACTTTGAACAGATTCAAAATCACCAATATATGCATGCAATTTATCAAGTACTTCCAACGAGTTTTTGACACTCAAAAAGTAATTAATTCCACTATTTTCAAAGGCCTTATTTGAACAATTTATTATCAGGTTTTTTATTGTACCAAGTGTACTAGTAAGTAAAACAGACAATTTAGTAGTTGAACAATGGCTGGAAGATGAAATAAATCTATATTTGTAAGGTTTTTTGTGCAGCTTCGGAAGCCAGTACATAGTCGGGACTTCCATTGTGTTTGGTTCTGCTTGTAAAGAAGTAGCTAAAAGTTTATGTTTGTTACAGATGTC
Source organism: Mytilus galloprovincialis (assembly GCF_965363235.1). Lineage (NCBI taxonomy): Eukaryota > Metazoa > Mollusca > Bivalvia > Mytilida > Mytilidae > Mytilus > Mytilus galloprovincialis. Next base: position 58,512,292 of record NC_134851.1, read on the forward strand.
GTTTTCTGAAAATGAAGTCAGTTGGAATGTTGGTGAATTCGTGATTTCCTTTTGCAGAACCTCTATATAAAATTTACGTCAAACAATAATGATATTATTCGCAGCTTTATCAGCCGGGACAAAAACAAATTCCTTGGCTAGTTCTGTTAGTTTATTTTTGATACGCGAAATAGGGTTTTTATAGTTTTTGTTGAGGGTAAAATGTTCTTTAAAATGTTGTATTCGAATATCAACTATCTTCATTACTGAATTAAAAAAAGAGTCCAAAGATTTTTTGTCAGCTTTTTCCCGTTTTACCCATTTCAAACAGTAGGCGCGGAGTGAGTCGTTGATGATATTACGACACTCATTCCAGTTAATAGTTGACGGGGGACGATATTTAGGTCCTTTACTGAGGAATGATTTTAACTCTCGGTCGCGAACGATGTTAAGGTCTCCTGTTATAACATGGGAAATTGGTCCATAGGTGTATTCTGAATTACTGCAATTACACGACATAGGTGTATTTTCAGTGATATTTACATCTTTACACAATTGGCTATAATTAAACACATATTTTCGGGTAGATTTCTTGTAAATATAACAAATGAGAGGGGGTTCAGTATTATCAAAATATCCAGGAATTTGGTCTTTAACAGAATGGTCGTTAAAAATACCGGCAATATTTACAAAATCAAAACCTTTATTGACATACTTTATTTTAATAAAATGTTTTTTATGATCTTCAGGGCGATCAATTTTTGGAAACAGTTTAGAATAACAATATGCCATTATAATTTGGACAATTTCATACTTAGGACTGTAATATGAAATTGTGTTGCAATCCTCTAAAAATTTATTTAATTTATTTATAGGTAAAGAACAAAGCTTGGTTAACAGATAATGTCTGCCGTTGTTTTTTGAAATGGAAATTAGGTCCGAAATATTTGTATGGTTGGTCCGAAATTTTCTTTGATTGCGATTTTGCGTCCATGAGAACGATTTTTACGAACAGTTTTAGAAACTATATCCAAAATGTTAACAGAATCGGTTCTTGATATATTGCCAATTCCCATGATATTATCATTAAGACCGAGAGGGTAGACTGTCTGTAATTTCAATAAAGGCTTTGATTTTGTAAATATTGCCGGTATATTTAACGACCATTCTGTTAAAGAACAAATTCCTGGATATTTTGACAATACTGAGCTACCTCTCAATGGTTATATTTACAAGAAATCTACCCGGAAATTTGTGTTTAATTATAGTCAATTGTGTAAAGATGTTAATATCAGTGAAAATACACCTACTTCATGTAATTGCAGTAATTCTGAATATATTTATGCACCCATTTCCCATGTTATAACAGGAGATCTTAACATCGTTCAAGACCGAGAGTTAAAATCATTCCTCAGTAAAGGACCTAAATATCGTCCCCCGTCAATTATTAATTGGAATGAGTGTCGTAATATCATCCACGACTCACTCCATACTTACTGTATGAAATGGATAAAACGGGAAAATGCTGACAAAAAATCTTTGGATTCTTCTTTTAATTCAGTAATGAAGATAGTTGATATACGTATTCAACATTTTAAAGAACATTTTACTATAAACAATAACCACAATAAACCTATTTCTCGTATCAAACATAAACTAAAAGAACTAGCCAAGGAATTTGTTTTTGTCCCGGCAGATAAAGCTGCTAATAATATTATTATTGTTTGACGTAAATTTTACATTGAGGTTCTGAAAAAGGAAATCACCAATTCACCAACATTCCAACTGACTCCATTTTCAGAAAACGAAATCTGTAACAAACATAAACTTTTAGCCACCGCTTTACAAGCAGGGCCAAATACAATGAAAGTCCCAACTATGTATTGGCTTCCGAAGCTACACAAAACCCCTTACAAATATAGATTTATTTCGTCTTCAAGCCATTGTTCAACTACTAAATTGTCTATTCTTCTTACCAGCACACTTGGTACAATTAAAAACCTGATAATAAATTGTTCAAATAAGGCCTTCGAAAATAGTGGAATAAATTACTTTTGGAGTGTCAAGAACTCGTTGGAAGTACTTGATAAATTACATGCTTATATTGGTGATTTTGAATCTGTTCAAAGTTTTGATTTTTCTACCCTGTATACCACATTGCCTCACATTCTCATTAAGAAAAAATTCACACACCTAATTAAATGGGCATTCAAAAAATCAGAATGTGAATATATATGTTCAAACTCTTTTAGGTCATTTTTTAGTAGCAATAAACAAAAAAACTATGTTAATTGGACAGGCTTTGATACTATATATGCCCTTGAATTTTTACTAGATAACATGTTTGTTCGCTTTGGAAATTCCGTATATCGTCAGATTATCGGAATTCCAATGGGGACTAACTGTGCACCACTTATTGCGGACCTGTTTTTGTATTGTTATGAGTTACAATTTATGACAAAAATAAGAAAAGACCCATCGAAACAACATCTGATAAACAAATTTAATAATACTTTTAGATATTTGGATGACATTTTGGCTCTCAATAATGACGACTTCAGTATGTATATTAATGAAATTTATCCTGTTGAACTTACTTTAAATAAAGCTAATACTAACAATGACCACTGCCCTTTTCTCGATCTTGATATCTATATCACTAATGGAAAGCTGAATACTAAAATTTATGATAAAAGGGATGATTTTTCACTTCCTATCGTTAATTATCCGTTTTTAGATGGTGACGTTCCCTTGTCACCATCTTATGGTGTTTATATATCTCAACTTGTACGATTCGCTCGTGTATGTAACAATGTTTTAAATTTTAACGAGAGAAATTTATGTATTACTGAAAAATTATTACACCAGGGTTTTCGATATCACAAACTAGTCAAAACATTTACTAAATTTTATCATCGGTATAAAGACATCATTCGTAAATATAGCTCAACATGCAGACTTCTAATACGTTCAGGTATTTCACATCCAATTTTTTATGGTAATATTCTTTATAAAGCACAAAGGTGTCAGTATTCACCTCAGAAACTTACAAAACCTTTGAATAGACTTATTAAGAAGGGATATAATTACGATTCTGTTGTCAAGTCATTAAAGATTGCATATTTTGGCGTTAATATTGAGTCACTGATAAGGTCTTTGCATCGAAACTAAACACATTTATTCTAAAAACAGTTGTTGGCATGACACGGGTTATGTTCTTCTCATATATGTTATGATGGTATGATACTAAACCCCTAACGGGACGGATTGTGCCTGATGTTCATATGATGAAATCATAATCTTTCAGTCAGTTTAATTGAAGTCTGGAGCTGGCATGTCAGTTAACTGCTAGTAGTCTGTTGTTATTTATGTATTATTGTCATTTTGTTTATTTTCTTTGGTTACATCTTCTGACATCAGACTCGGATTTCTCTTGAACTGAATTTTAATGTGCGTATTGTTATGCGTTTACTTTACTACATTGGTTAGAGGTATAGGGGGAGGGTTGAGATCTCACAAACATGTTTAACCCCGCCGCATTTTTGCGTCTGTCCCAAGTCAGGAGCCTCTGGCCTTTGTTAGTCTTGTATTATTTTAATTTTAGTTTCTTGTGTACAATTTGGAAATTAGTATGGCGTTCATTATCACTGGACTAGTATATATTTGTTTAGGGGCCAGCTGAAGGACGCCTCCGGGTGCGGGAATTTCTCGCTACATTGAAGACCTGTTGGTGACCCTCTGCTGTTGTTTTTTATTTGGTCGGGTTGTTGTCTCTTTGACACATTCCCCATTTCCATTCTCAATTTTAACATAACCCCACCAAAAATTTGGGTTGATCTCAGGTGCTTCGGAAGGGTCAGCAGACCATCGTATTGCTTATGCTCTAAATTATCTAATATTTACTATATCAGGCTCTTAATTATCCAGACTCTGGTAAATCCTGATACTTATTGTTGTCTCAGTCTTTGTTCTCGTAAAATGTTTTCACATCTATTGTTAAGGGGGGGGGGGTCTTAATACCCAGTGGTCTAAGTTGTTCTACTACTGAAATCACTCGCCAGTCAAACTGTTGTTATGAGTTTCAATCCCGCTCGTTTGGGTGCAATCCCACCCAATCTTAATTGCCTTAAATTGTCAGTTATCTTATCGGAGGTCGGTATGGCTTCCATCACCAATAAAATCTGACACCACGAAACAATCCAAAAGTGCCAATCTTAATTGCCTAGAATTGTCAGTTATCTTATCGAAGGTCCATCACCAATAAAATCTGACATCACGAAACAATCCAAAAGTTGCACTTAACAGTGGCGTTTAACACACCAATAATCAATCATTCACATCGAATTTCATAATTATTTGTCATTTACTTTTCTATTATCAAAGACTTCCATTTCATATAGTTTTTGTTTGTTAAACTTTAATCTTGTTTGTTTAGTTTCATTGGGTAATGGCCTTCACGTCATAATCTTTATCATTTGCTTTTTGTAAAATTATGTTGCTTGTAATTGTTAAACAACTAACTATTCACATTTTAAAAACTCGTGATTATGCATTTGATCATACTTTCTTATCCTATTTCACACATACAGACACACATACACCACGTATAGATATAAAGTTTGGATTCATTTTTTTGTTGTTTTTTTTTCTGACTTTTTGCTCCATTTGCTTGGAACAAACCCTTTTTTTAACCGTGGGTTTGGGACGTGTCTATTCAGGAAAACCAATTCTAAGTATCTAAGAAAGGGTAAAATGTTTTCATTTATTTGAGGAAAATAATTTGTTATCATATGCCGTACTACCAATTTATCGTGATGTGTTTTTGATACGTTGATAGAATAAATACAGTCTGCAACAACATAAATCGACGTGTTTTAGAGCGGAACATTTCAATAAAAGCAGAAAAATGAACTTAATATCATTTATCATCTTTTATCTTATAATTTAAAGACTTACACATGCAAACATTACTCATAGGTTTTGGTAAATACTGTCTTTAATTTAGATAAAGCAAATCTAAGAGTTATTTGTTACCACAGTTTTTTTATAGTTTTGTTTAAGAATCAGATCAAGCGTTTTATTAATAGAGTTATAAACCATGTGAATTCCCATTTAGATACGTCATACGACATTATAGATGATTTTTGTCTATTGTTAGCAGTCATCCATACACTTTTTTGTACTCAAAATTGAATAAGATGCACTGCTGTATTACCGGAATAAAATAGTAGAATATCAACATTGAAAACTATTGTAATAATCCTATAGAGGAAATAATACACCAAAAAGTTACCTCAAACTTTTACAAACAAAATTTATATGAAATGGAGCTCCTTAATTAGAAGAAACGTTTGTCTTTGTAACTACGTTTGTATTCTGCTCAGTATATATATATATGGTGTATTCAAATAAATAAAGATAACAAATGACGTGTCCTTGTAGTCAACTGTTTCCTTAATAGTTCAAATATTATATCTGAACGAGAAGCAACGTAAGTATATATTGTATTACTAACAAAGTCTGATTTAGCAAGCATATAATCCATAATAATATGGTACAATTTCGCTTTCATTTTTCATACTTGGGTTTTGCGTGTGTATTCTAAATCAATATACTATTTACATGTTTTTTTTTTATATATATATTTCTATTCTGCATGTTTCTTTCACTTTGCTTCTAATTTATTTTTGATTTGATCTAGTACCAATCGATTTGTTTGTGTATAAATATTTCAATAGCATTTTGAAGATATGTTAACTGTCATGGTGTATCTTTAAATCGTATCCAAACGAGAGAATTTAGCTGTTAATCATAATATTGTTCATAAAATGACAGAGAAACCTAAAGGCAAAAGCACCTAAATATATGTTCAGTACAGTATGTTTATAATCATCCATTTAATAAAATGTCTTAGATTAGAACTCTTTTATTTTCAATTTGTTTTAAAATTTATACAAAAACGAAACCTCCGTCATGCAGATCTTTGCATCGTTTTATAGAGTACTAGGAATTACAATTTTGTTGCTGATTCCAACCACAAAAAAACATTCTTATACATATTATATATACCTACACATGGAACTGAACACACCAAGAACAATCGCCTTTTGATTAACATGCTTTTCTGTTTATCTATATTTATTAATTTTTGTTCCCGTCTGGATAGTTTTACACAATGTCTTATAATTTTTTAGCCCTTGATAGCTTGCTGTTTATTGTGAGCCAAGGCACCTTGTAGAAGGCCGTACTTTGACCTATAATGGTTTACTTTTATAAATTGTGAAACTATGATTGCGTTGGATAAAAACATCAATTGTTTATGTGTGTTCCTAAAACAAATTTCATTGTTGAGGGGTTTAATGACAGCATAAACCACATCTTTAAAAACACCAAAAAAATGTAACATCAGTATTTACCGTATCTGCTACCAAAAAGAATTACGTTTGCCGGGCAGACATATCAATGATGTAAATTTCAGAGCCGAGCGTAGTGTAGGACCGACCACCCAAACTTGATTTTTCTTATTTAAATCCCCAAATACCCACACCCCCCCCCCCCCCCCGAGATATTTAAATGAACACAAAATAAACTGCGCTTGTCGTTACCCCTTTGTGATATAAAACATTATTAGTTGATTTTATTTGAAAGAAGAAAACGCGACACCCAATTTCTCCATTCATTTAGTAATATAGATATGTCTACTGTTAAAATCATCAATGCTAAATATTTGGAAAAAGGAAATATTAAAAAAAAAACACATTTGAAAAACTAATACTTTATTGATTTTAACTACATATACCTCCTTAACGTTTAACAAACAAATTTTTATCATAACTTGTGTCATTAAACATGTGCAAATAGAAGAATTGATTATTTTTTAGTGTAAAATATTCTTGTGGTATAATAGCTTAATTTTGGATGTAACGTGTCTTCTGATTGGCTGACGTTGTTTTGTTTAGCAGCTTTAAGACATAATTTAGTCATGTCACCATGACGTCATCATCGTTTTTTCATGACTTTTTAGTGGCATTGTCATTCTGCTGACAGTTTTGACTATAAACTTCACACACAGTCTTATCAACCATTTTTTTTTAACTTTTATATGATAATTGGTAATTTATTGATTCTGTTTTCTTATATACTTCTGCGTCTCGTTGTAAGCCTTCTTTTCTATTTGTTATACTTACAAAGGGGTTAAAGACGTTGATTAAATATATTAATGAATGTTTCGGCAATATAGTTATAACATAAAATATAAACTGTAATAACTGTTCTTTCCTAGATGTAGTTATTTCAATTTACATGGGACATTCTACATAAAATATTACGACAAAGAGGACGAAGTTCATATTGTTATTATTACATTTCCTTATTTTGACGGAGATTCTCATTTTGACACCAGAGTTCGTGCGATTTTTATGTTCGTGTCTGTTGTAAAGTTTGTGGATTTCAATTATGCATTACTTGTAAATTATTAAGTTAGGGAATTCCTGATCATAAATGACTAAAAACCGTTACTACATTCCTGTCACGTTCGGCGCTTTTGTTCAATTGTTTGTCGATTGCACGTATAATGTAATCCCTTTTTTAAATGATTGATTATAGTTTGTTCTTATGTTGTATTGTAACATCACTGTCCTATATGTGAGTAGGGTTTGGCATTGATAAACTTATAATCCGACCACGTTCTGTGTCTGGCTGTCCAAGGTTAGAAGCCTGTTATTCAGTAGTTGTTATGTATAATGTTTACAAAAATCCAACTGTTAGTTCTCTCGTTTGAATGGTTTAAAGAAAATATATATTAGAGTGTGATGTATGGAACGCGTAAAGCACATTAATAGATAATCACAGTTTATCGGCGACAATGATAGATTATCGGTCGACCATTATAGATGTACGGCGTAAAGTATACTTTACGGTCGACCATCATAGATGGTCTAATTAATGTGACTCGCGCGCAGACAATGATAGTTACTTCTTTGATAATGCATTTACAGTCGACAAGGTGAATTGTTTCGACAATGATAGTTAACCTCGACCAAGTGAATTAAAACACAAGTCGTAAATTCGATAATTTTAGATAAAACCGGAAATGCTAGCCAATTGTAAAATCGATTTTGATTGGCGGTCAACTTTTTTCTTTGGAAGTTAATTCCTTGAAGTTAATTCCTTAAAGCAAAAGTTACCCTTTCTAAAACATGTTCAACAGGTGTTTTAAAAAATAAATTTCGGACTTCACATCCTTGTATTAACTATGATGGTAAAGTGCATCGGACTATTCGTGCAACAGAATGGACACAAGAGGAACATAGTTTCCAATTTTCAATCCTCGAATATTGAAGCTTCTTGTAAAATTTAAAAGTTCCACACATAAATAAAGTTTTGTCTCTATCGTTTACAAAGTAAAATACCTTTTATTATCATATACCTGTATATTTGTATTTTTTCTCTAAAAGGTTTGATTTTTACAGGTAAATGCATATTACAGGTGGCTAGATGATCACATGTTTACCTGTAATATTGCTAAGAGGTGTCAGAAGTTAAATTTCTATAACAACTGGCCCCAATAAACGTTGACATAACAGGGAAAAAGTGTTTTTTTTAAGAATTTTATAATCAATAAATTAATTCGAGACTGTTTAACAGTAAAGCCTCGGTCACACCTTACCGGATAGCTCGAACGGACGCCTAACGGATAACTTTTTTTCAATCCGTTCATGTCCGTTAGACGTCCGTTCTTATCCGTTAGGCGTCCGTCCATATCCGTTGCATGTCCGTTAAGCGTCCGTTTTATCCGTTGACGTCCGTTCTGTCCGGTGGAAAATTTTGAGCATGTTCAAAACTTTGAACGGACGTACAACGGATAAAATGTCCGTTGAACGTCCGTTAGGCGTCCGTTTTGTACGGTACTCGTCCGTTTTGTATCCGTTATGCCCTAAAAAAAACATGAAATATGTGCCACTAGATGTTAAGCGACCACAATCAAGATTTCATCGCTATATCATTTCAAACCTTATACAGAACATGAAAACTAGTTATAAATCAATATGACTGTCAATGAACTATGGAAGTTATACTGTAATACTAGCAAACAACCTTCGGCCATCACTATATCATCGTCCTACACATACACATACATGAAATATTTGTCACTGGCATTAAAACAATCACAATCAATAATTCGTCGTTATTTCAAGTCAAACCTTAGTTGGAAACATGGAAAATAAATACAAATTAATATGATTGTCGATGAAATATAGATGTTATACTATTATACTAGCAAATAACCTTAGGTCATCACTATATATATATATAGCTATTTCATCGTCCTAAACATACATGAAATATGTTCCACTGAACGTTAAGCAACCAACAGTCAATATTTCACCACTATTTCAAACCATTGAAGGTAACCTGGAAACTAATATGATTGTCAGTTAACTATAGAAGTTATACTACTATAAAAGCAAACAACCTTATATCATCACTATACCATCATCCTACACATACATGAGATACTTGCCACTGGGTTTTAAGCAATCAACAATATATAATTCTTCGCCAATCGTATCAAACCTTAGAAGTTACCATGCAACCTGATTACAAATAATATGATTGTCAATGAGCTACCTATGGAAGTAATGCTATTATAATACAACAGATCGTTGGCGTTTTAATGGGCGGAGTTGCCTTCCTGGAAATATTTTATATTGCTATATTTGACAATGACCATAATAATAAACAATAAAATAAAGCAATATCTTACAAAAATAATATCAAATTGCACAAAAGAACGAGAAATAATGGATTTAATATATTCAAAGAAGACGGTGAACAAAAACTATTTGAATTTAATTCTTTTACAAATTGCGAGAATTATTAGAAACAATAGCAACATGTACAAAATTTGTTTCTGAATATATTCTGTCTATAGATATTCATTGGTTATAGTTCTGCCAAATTAAAATATTTTGATTCTTTCAGATTAAGCTGTCTGCCTGTGAGGCTTACTTTCTTTTACAAATGTTTCACCGTCTATATGATTCTTTTTTGTTTCTCTTGATAAACTTTATTTAATTATGTACAATTAGATATTCACTAGACAGTATTTGTCGGCCTCTGATGAGGGTTTACCTTGGAATATTCCTGAAAGAACCCGAAACATTGCATATTAAATTCTATAGAATTAAGCAATATAATGTACGTAGTGTCAGGTCAGAAATATTGATGCCATACCATGAATAAGTGGATTTATGGTTATTATATACACCAAACAAATAAAAAGCTACTTTCTCGGCATTTCTTTTAATTTAAAAAATTAAAATCTGGTAATGATCAGTTGATATTGCAAGAAACTTTTCTGTACCGCATTTATTTGCTAAGGTTTGCTTCTTAATTACACAGTAAAATTATATGTGTCCGATTTTCCAATAATTAGTTCTGTAGCCCGAGTTGTGACTGGATTTACAGGTGTGCGATTGCGCAATTTATTGCCCTCCAATTAATCACCTGAAATTAAGCTGGAGGTGAAGTTCTAAATGGATTATCACTTGGTAATTGTTTTTACAACTAAACAAATTACTTTATTTATCAGAAGCACTGGGCAATACTATGGTATTCAATCCGGAAAAACAATATATGTCACGGTACATATATATTATATATATGTGTGTCTCTGTTAATGATAAAAAAAAAAATGCACGATTTTTTAATATAAAATATTTGATATAAAAAAAAATATTTTGTTATATTAAAAATGATAAATGATGCATTAATATAGAAATTAGAAAGTAAATTATTCTACAACGACTTGCCATGTATATGAAATTAGTACCAGTTATAACTTATTAACTTTGTCACGGTAAAATTATTATTAGTATAATAATTAATAACTGTAAACTTGCATGTAATATAATTTCGTCTCAATTTTTACAGATAAACAGTATTCTAAAATATTATTAATTGCCGGTTGTTGAGATCTAGCTAGACGATCAATTTGACTTAAACGCGTTGTCATTTGAATCGATGGATATGATTGGACAAAATTAATTAGCATTGTCGATAACCTATTGTGATTGGGTACATATGAATTGCTATCGAAAACAGGGCGTAAATGCATTTACGAATCGCCCGTTAAACTGTAATTATCCAATAATGTGGTTCCCGCGTTCCTTTATTATAGATTGTCGACTGTTAATGCATTTATGATCGATAATGATAGATTGTCGACGATAATTTCGTAAATGCATTTACAACCGTAAAGTATACTTTACGCCGTACATCTATAATGGTCGACCGATAATCTATCATTATCCCCGATAAATTGTGATTATCTCATTTATGTGGTTCCCGCGTGCCATACTACAACGCTTTAACAAAATATTCGTTCTCGTGAAAACTAAGATTTGTTTAACTTTCAAATTTTATCGTGGTCTCTTCTCATGATATAGCGGCTATTTGTATGCTGGCTTTACAGCTAATTTCCTTATGCATGTAAAGCGAAACTTTGGTTAGCTTGCTTGCTTAGTTTGTATATTTTACAATTGTAATTGGGATAATGTCCAATCAAATTTAAATATAATATATACAGATTAAAATATGCCTCTATATTGTTTGAAGATGTCAATGTTATTTACAAAGCTTGAATCCATGTTTATACAAACTAAGCAAGGAAGCCTATCAAAGCTTTACTCTACAAGCATTAGGAAATTAGCTGTAAAGTCGACAAGATAACAGGTTAATGTATTCAAGTGAATTTAAGATCGGTTGCAATTACAATGGTTCAATCAATCTTATCTTTGATGCGCAATATTGGCATCCCTATAAAATAAAAGAGTCCATGCGTGACCCATGGCATTAATATTATGCATGTCAGTGGATATTTTTTTTGTGAAGCTAGCACTTATAAGTAAGTAAGTAAGTAAGTAAGTAAATTATTTATTATAGTGACATGTGTTTTTCACAAAATATTATATAATACAGTGAGATATAAAAACAATAATTAGAACACCCGACCCTTTGGGTCTATAAGTCACTTTAAACATGAATTACAATGGTACGACGAACAAAAATAAATAAATGTTATCGAAAATTTTCATCAAACATTTTTTTTCTCTTACTAATAACATATATTAATAACGTGTCTGAAATATTTTGAAAGGTGAAATTATAAACTCTTGAACAGATCATTTTTCGGGATTCGAGGAAAAAAACATTTAGCAAACACTGTTGAGGAACACAAATAAAAAAAAAATTCTGTATCATAAACTTAATTTGTTAATATTTGCAACTCTTAAAACCAGCTGAAATTTTTTTATTTCTTCATGTTAAATAACCTAACAAATGGGGATACATGTATACACGATACCCAAATTTAATCTAAAATTCAACTACGTTACCCAACACTTTTAATATTGAAACAATACAAGATATAAATATATTTTTTTTTTTATCAAATTTGAATACTAGGAGCTACATGTATCTGAAGTCTGTTCATAGGATCTCAGTATTAATATAGGTGTGGCAATCCATCACTTTTATCCAATCAACTGTCCTTAATAATAAAGAGTGACGTGCAATTGTGTCTGTGTCAAGTCAGATAAATATAATTATTCATATTTCTGGACATACATGTCAGAGTTTAGGCTATTTCATTCGATAGTAGTAGATGAAAAAAAAAGGATTTTCTGATATTCTATCTATAACTGAAAAATTGGCATTAAATCGTAGAGGCAGTCCCACTTCATGTGAAGAATAGAACGTATTCAGTTTTTTAGATTTTCTTCTGTCCACTAGCAAATGTCTGTCTGTACCACTGAAAATATATATAACTTCCGGACTAGCGAACACAGTCAACCCAGTTACTAATCTTCCTGCTTCCAACTGAACGACATGTTCCAGATTGTTGGAATCTTGATCTATTTTAATATCATTCTGAGAAGGATTACAGGAAAATAGTCTTGTTCCAATTAAAATCATTAAACCAAATGAATCCTTAGACCATACTAAAATTGGTTCTAAATCGCTATTTAAGACATTCGCTAATTTGTTAGGACTTGAATAAGAAAAGGATTTTTCATCAGCACACAATCGAGTTAGACTTATCAAATTACCAGCTTTGTCATATACACGAATAAGGAATAGTAGGGAACCTAATACAGAGCCTTGTGGAACTCCTGCATTAGTATTCTCAAAAGGCAAATATGAACTTGAAACAGAAACGCATTTTGTATATTTGAAATACAGTGTATAACTAATTAAGTGATTAAATACGTTTTTGAATACATTTTTTTTTCAAATACTTTGCCCACTACTGATAATAATGAGATTGGTCTAAAATTGGAAATCAGTGATTTATACCCGGTTTTGAAAATAAATAAATTCTCAAAGTCAACTCATTTTAAAGAAGTTTTGAAAATAAAATGGTCAAATACATTTTTGTTTACATAAAACACAAATAAATTTACATGTTACATTATGAGATCAAAATACCTTTAATACCCCAGCCCAGAGATATCGTGTATATTAGACTGAATATACCATATCGAGAATTTTACATTCATACTTGTTACGTAACAAGATCGGAGCCCAGGTAAAAAAGATCCAGCAGGTGGTGTATATTCTAAAGTGTTTATCGCCTTCCATTATACATGCTGACGATGACCTTTAGCTTTAGGGCCATTTTGTTTTCGCAAAGACAAACAAAAATTAAATAATTTTATATATATAAAATATTCTGTTGAAACATGTTTTCATCATTTTTTTTAAATAAAAGGTAAACAGGTAAGCATAACGTCTTCGCAATTTCTTGTTCAGATCCATGGATACAGATGTCAGAATGAATAAGAAAACACTAAATTCTTAAACAAATATATTGTAAAATAGACACCAAACACATTTTGATAGAATAGTGTACTGATAAATTTTCTTGTGTATTTTCTATGTTCTGGAAACTTCAACATCCCATCAACAATACTTAAATTAAAGTCCTAAGTTTAATAAAGTAAATATATATTTTTTAAAATATCATTTGCAAGGCTGCATGCCCATTGCATCTATCGTTTTCATATATTTCTTTTCCGCCATGCATAAGTTTAATCTTTACTTTTACTTTATGCTATCAGAGACATATAATACATGTATTATATGTCTCTGATTCTATATATATATAATTTGTTTCAGAGATCGATTTATGAACCTTATGCTTAAAATAATGAACCGACAATATATGTATATGGTATACGGCATATATACATACATGCAGAATAATAATCCCTTAAATATATTTTAGTTGATTGATTGTAAGTTGTTTTATGTCCAGGGTAAACTATGTCAAAAAAAATTTTATGAAGAAAAGAGTTTCTAATTTGTAGGAAGATTTTATAACATATTTTGCACAATGTAATTTAAAGTATTATTTCCTTGTTTCAAAGTATTATTTTTTTTCATATTTAAAAAAAAAACGTGGATTTGTTTTGTGATCAATAGAACTTACTGCGACCAATTAAATTGTATTTATAATGAGGTTTATATTTAGGTCTGTGCCAAATAGGGAAACAATAAACTGGTAAGTTGGTGACCATTTAGACTTCTTTTAGATAAGACACGTCTTCAAAATTAATAGTTTAAAATAAAATTTTGGGGAGTTAAAAATTGAAAAGTGAAACGCTAAAATGAATATACATACCTATTCTATCACTTTCCTCTGAGCAAAGTCTTAAAGGAAATACATATTGAAACTGTAGGAGATCATAGTGGGTTTAACAACAACGAGCCAGCAATCAAACAACAAAAACACATAAGGACAGCTAGTGGGTCACATATTATTATAGTGTTCACCAATAGATTAACCTGTGTATACACAAAATGCCAATTTCTAAATCATCCCTTTTTCTTTATCATTGTGAATAATTTATACCGGAAAATAGAATACATGTACTACATGTCTTTGATTTAACAAATGATAAAAGATCTGGCGAAAAAACGTGATTCTTAATATAATTTAAAAATCGAGGAGAAAGCCAGAATAAGAAAGCTATACAATTTAAAGAATATCAATATTAAAGTTTTACTACTTAGAGGTATATTGTCCCCCTTCTTTTAAGGCAGTGGCTATTCGTCCGGCTAGCCGGACAAATAGTCAAAAATGTCTATTCATCCGGCAAGTTGGACAAATAGCATTTTAACGGTTTTTCGCTATTTGTCCGGCCAAAAATCATAATGATGAAGATATAGAATTGTGTTTTGAAGGTTTTAAATAAAGCACGAGTTGTCTTAAAATAATTATATTGTCTAACATCGTTTTATGAAAAAGAACTCATTCTAATAAAAAAAAACAAAAAAACTATACATTTGATTCAGATTTTTTTTTTATTCTAATATTCTAAAGGAATTTGGGTAGGAGGGGGTGATTCTCTCTTTTGTAGTTCTGCCTATGAATTTCATGTAAGGTAAATAGTCGGGCCAATTATTTTTGGCTTTATCTTATCTATGATTATTACTAGACCATACTCACTTAAGTTTCCGTTTTATTAAAAATCTTCATTACAGTAGAAAACAACGAGAGCAAATGCGCAATGATTTATTATTGCATTAGAATGCAACACAAACTTTTCCGAGATTTTGTCATTCAGGATAGAAAACTCAAAGTCTGGTTTTACTTGAGAAAGATGAAGAAAAAAAATGGTTTCTTGAGAAAAATAAGATACGGCGTAAACTAACATTAATCATGCATCTAGCTCTTTAAATAAATACGACCTTTAACCGGTAAACAATGTAAAACAAAAGATGACACAGTATTCAGATTTGTGCGTTTTTCGATTTACGAATAAGTCAATAAGATAAAAAAGTAATTGAAGCAAAAAAAAAAGATACATGAAATAACGAATTAACATAAGTTTACAAATACATACCTAGGAGCATTTAATAAACAATTTGAAATTATTAATACATTTTTGACATATTATTGTAATTTATGTTTATGTTCCCGATATGGAGTTCTTCTAAAATTAAAAATCACTTGAATGGGTATTTCTGATGTATATACATGTATCACACGTGTTATCTACATGTACAATATACTTAAATGACACGGCTGGGTATTGTAAAGTTACTGAATGAACATTACTGTCAGGTGTATATCCCCGGGCGAAGAATTTACTGGTTTGTCAAAACGGTTAGGTGTAATTTGTCATATTGTAAAGGTTTGAATCGCGCTCATCTCTTCTTTTTTATAATATGAAATGCGCCAATAAATGGAACTTGACACATTCCCCATTTCCATTCTCAATATTATTAATTGTGTCATATTAACCTATTTACACGTACATGTAACATTAGAATACTGACTTCAACTGTTAAATAACTTTATAATTACTAAAATTACTAAAATTTGAAAATATGTACTTCTCCTTCCGTATGCCATGTTTTTTGTGTCAATTCTATCTTTCCATCAGGTCCCTAGTGCACTATTTTGTTCTAAGTGCACTAAGGAGGCCCTTTCAGTTTACGGTATCTGTACCTGTAAATACCGGAAAAGGACCTCCCCAGTGCACCAAGAAGAAATATTTGAAAACAAGTCTATAATATTTGCGCAATTAAAAATGATTGTTTTATTGGCGCAAATGAATGTTGCAGTTTTTACAATAAAGTGATGCAAAAAAAAAGGAATTGGCATAATTAACTTGTGGCGCAAATTAATTCTTTTTTAGCGAAACTGGATATCGGCCTTCAAAATATTGTGTGTACACAAACAAAACAGTATTCATCTTTTACGCAGTCTAGCCGGAGAATAAAAGTTTTTGCAATTTGTGTAGGATTTTAATTTTAGAATTTAATGAACAAGTAAGAAGATCGTTAGACACCTTAAGTGAATCGGAAAATGAGCTATGCACGATGAAAGGGAAAAATTTAGTGCGTCGATAAAAAATTTAATGGATGCATGTGATAATTGTAAAATGTCAAGTCTTTAAATAACATCCATTTGTAGAACTGATTATTTCGATCCTTCAAATATGTGTAGAATAATAATAAAAAAAAATATATTATTTAGTCTCTTTCATATAAATACTGTAGATTTGTATTTGATCATCGATTGCAAACATAACGTCCAGTGAGAAATATTTCATGTATTCGTACAAAGAACAAATCAACTTTTTTTAGAATACAATTGATTGGTTATTTAGGTAAATGATTTGCGACAGAATAAGTGGAACTTGGCCAGAACCTTACCTCTAAAATAAAGAAATATAAAAAGGGTAGAGTTATTTTTTAATTCTGTATTTTACTCATAATTGACTTAAGCACTTTTTACAGTAAAAAAAAACAGTTTTAACACCGACAGCAGGAATCACAAGCGACGCTGGTTCCATAGATATCTTCAACGAATTTTTATATACCCCTGGCAGTTTTCGGTTTATATCAGACTCTCACATTGAGGAGAACAAATACCATGGATGTGTCGTCTTTTTTTTAAATACATTTAGATATGAAACATGTACTTCATATTAAGCCTCATTTATAGAACATTCTTTATAATTTATTGTGTCAAGGAAATATTTGGATCAGAGAAATGTTTGGCGGAGGAGAGAGAGAGACATAGAGAGCCTGACTTATATCGCGGTATTTGGTCTCATGTTATTCATGTCAAAATGTGATTGAAGGAAACGTTTCCCATTCGTTTTATATATATTCCATAATGATATTAGTTAGAGATTTAATCCAATCCAAACTAATAATTGTTTTTTTTTATCCCGCATCTTTTTATAATAAAAATCACTTTAACTCATAACTATAATAATTGAAATAACTTTCAAAAATAAAACCCTAACATACGTGTATATCAGACGCTTAACAAAACGATATACCATACGATTGGTGAAACGCTAAACGATATCACACACCATACGATAAACGAAACGCTAAACGCTAAACCGTACCATAAACCATACGACAAATAAAACGATTAACGATACCATGAACCATACGTTATACAAAACCATCAACGGTGACATTTACCATACGATGAACGAACGATGAACGAACGCTGACCGAACGTTGTACGGACGCTATACGAATGATGTACGAACGATGACCGAACTCTATACGAACGATTACCGAACGCTGTACGTACGATTCCCGAACGAAATAAGTGTTAACTTTTACGTTACAGGGACTGTAAGATCCTTGACCTTAATTTCATGGTTCATTAGTCAGTGTTTAGTTTTCTTGATTAAGTCTGCTTCTTAGAAATTATAAGCTATAATTATAGGTCAACTATACTTAGTGATTTATTGTTAGGTGTACATTTATTTCTTGTTTTGTTTACATGTATATGACTTTGGCCTCCTTTTCTTGGATCACGTTGAGTTTATGTGATAGTTGTAGTAAACCTTTATATTTAGGACTATCAACATAGAGGATGGGCAGGACTCTTTTCGGGACGTCGGGATCGGGTGTTTTTGACCCTTTCTGGATCTGGAATTTCTTTTTTTCAAATTCCGGGATGTCTGGATTTTATTTCTTGTTAAATCGGGATCTCATGATTTCATGTTTTTAAGCCCGGAATTTCGGGATCAGGCCCCCTTTGACCCCTTTAACATAATCTCAACGATAAGTAAAAAACGCAAGATATTTAAGCGTGTGCACTCTTGTCGTAATTTGAGAATTTTTAATTATTTGATAAAAACATTTATCGAAATTGGCTCTTTGTTAATACTATTATATTTTTTTGTAGCTCATCCCCTACCATTTTATTTTCCTTATGTAAACAGAAAGTCACAACTTTTTTTAATTTTTTTTAAAGGGATCACGAAACTTTAATCCTGTTCCATATCAGGCTGATCATTTTGGACATAAAATCCATCTTGATCAAAATGAAAAACTTGTGATGTTTGGTGTTACACATGTTATAGCTGTGGACGGTTACAGTGGTAAAATTGTTGGTTACACGTCCATGCCAGTTAAAAATAATATAACTATTTACGAAGACGTGTACAGGTAAGCAGAACAATTGTCATAGGCCGAGTTCACTTGAAACTTAGTCCTCTACAGAGTTTCAAGATTACAATGCATCACGTGAACGTACTCGAGGTGCTATTCGGAACAACTGCAAGTTACTCTGGGGCAATGCCCTGCCTCAGCATAAAAAAGGAAAAAATCTGATTGGTTTGAAGACATTGAAGGTTTTCTGGAGTTGACCCTGGCTCAGTGAGGATTGAAACCTGGGTAAGAGCGTGTTAACCCGAGAGGTTCCAGTAAACTCACATTGTTGAAAACCCCGAGTCAGTAAAGTTAACTCCAGAGTTTCAAGTGAATTCGGCCCTAATGTAACAGTATATGACTCTAATGGGCGAGTGCACTCAAAACTTTCTAGTAAACTTTATTTTCTCGGGTTTCAACTATTTCAGTTTACTTCAACCACTCAAGTAAACATTTCGTACCTCACCAAGCCAAAGGTTGAACTCGAGAAACCCATACATGACGTCAAACCAATGAGATTATTTAATTTGTTATACAGATTTGTATAGAGTTGTTCCGAGTAGCAACTCCAGTGCGTTCACATGATACTCTTGAAACTCTGAAGTCTTTTCTAGAGCTTCAAATGAACTCCGCCCTAAAGCCTTTAATATCATTCCCATATTCAGTTCATAACATTTAGTAACAAACCTAAACTGAAAGTCTAGCTTTTTCTTATATAGTCTACTTGAGAACTTGTTGATACAGATTGAATTTCTACCTTTTTTCTAGTTAAATGAATACATAATCTTTAATCCAAGTCGGAAGAATCGATTTCAAATGTATACTTCTTACTATTTCCTATGTCTTTAAAATCTAACAATATATTGATACCAGGTAGTGATTATTTGGCACGAATGAAGAAATTTAAATAACAAATCATGTCTCAAATTATTTCAACAAACTTACATTTTATAGCATATAAAAACACAATGTCCTATTGTTGTAAATAATTTCGTCTGTACAATGGCTTTTGTTTCATTACCTGAAAATAACATATTTTCCATACATTTTTTCTTACCTCGAGAAACAATAAAAAGTAATTAATTAGTAAATATGATTATGGCTTTTTCAAAATATTATCTATTCTAGATCAGCAGTGTTAAAGTATGGGATGTGGGATCAAATGAGAGTTGATCATGGCAAAGAATTCTTCCTCTGTCTTTACATGCAAGAAAAAAATGAACAATACCGCAATCGCAGAGAATATCAACCTTATTGTCAGACCACATCCATCAAAGTGAGTACACAAAATAAATACTAAGGCGTGTGACCACAGCTCTTATCTTACCTCCTATACCTTTCTAGGAATATGATTGCTTAAACGCGTCCAAATTCCAAATGGGGTTTCGAGCTTCGCTCTCACACGGTGGGTATGGTTGTCCTGCGAGAGAACGTTCTGTGCTGGTGATTCGGTCCTGACGGGTGCTGGTGATCAATGAAAAAATGTAAACAAAGACAAAAATGATGATTTTTGACGTTTTCACTCATAAAAAATGGAAGAAAACAGTTGAGATTTTTCAATTTTGTTTCTTATGGCTTCATATGTAAACCATTAAAAAAATTACCCTCTATATAAACTGTTTTAGTAAGCGTAACACAAAAATGCTCATTTTCAGAAAATCTAGAACTGAAAAAATAAAACAAAAATGATCATAGAGTCCGCTTTCTATACCGCAATCCACACGACAAAACTACTTTGTGAAAAAACATTGCAATTTATTAAAATTTAGCATTTTCTCAATTTATTCATGTCCTGATACTGTGCTGGTGGGTCCTGTCATTGTGCTGGTGGGTCCTGATACGGTGCTGGTGATTTTGCATAAGAAGTTGGTCATATTTGAAATAAATGTTACAAAATCAATAAAATTTGGCAGATAATTGTTGTCAATAGGATCTATGACTCCTATTTTAGCTCTTGTGCATCCATTTGGCTGTTTAATATGTGTTTTCAAATGATCGTAACTTGTATTACATAATTATATAGAAGGGCAACATCTTTCGTCCAATATCAGATAACAATATATAGTATTTAAAATAAGAATAGTTTTATTAATATATTAAATGCCCCTTACATTGATGCTTCAACAATGATCAAAGCCCATGCCGCATAGACATTTTTTTTAGCGCTCCGCATACCCCTCCCCACTTCCACCCAACCAACCCTCCTCATTTCCTCCTTCATTGTTACATTGGTGTACCAACACAACAATTTATCACATAATATAATAGCACAAAGACACACATTATTGAACAACGAATGCTTGCAGGTACTGAAAACTAGTTCAAAGCCGCATTTTCAACAAATATAAACCATGTTCTCATATACAAAAAATTCCAATCGTGTCGATTAAAAAAGTCTCAAAACTTAAGTTCACATTTTAATGTTTGATGAAGCAGAACTTTAAAAGTGTGCAGTGAATCTTGTGCTCACAACAGTTATTGTCAGAATTATGTTTACATAAGACTTATAAAGGAATTAAGAAGGTACCAAGAAATATTTTACCGTTCAATTTAATGATCATGAATGGAAGGAAATGGTACGGAAGTTTACATAGGACAAAAAGAAATTGATAGTATTTTTTGGCGAAAGACTTAAACTCTTCTTTGCACTATATAGTACAGCTCTTCTATAAAAGCATGATTGACTTGCTTGCTATGTTTGCTTGGATGTTTTGAGGTAGGCGGAGTTTCAATACATACTGGGATTTGATTGGACAAATACAAACTGACAGGAATTGAAGTTAATGTTTATTGTCCAAACAAATTCTAGTTTATAGTAAACAGACTACTAACCTGTCGTTTACAAACATCCAAACAATCATAGCAAGCAATTTGATCAATGGTTTGCTTTGTATATATTTATAGAAGAGCTGTAAATTCTAAAAAAAAATTTCTTGTTGTCGTAGATGGTTAAATCCTCAACAAAATCTCAATAACTTTGTGGAACGAATAAAGGTTTTAAATCAAATTTTCGTGGACTTTTTAGCTTCCACCCTGACGAGGCATGTTAGCTGTTCGTATGCTGTTGCACCTGACGCACGGAAACTTTCACATTTCCATCTTCTTTTCTGAAATATTTTTCCCAGCTCATACTTGACAGGATTTTTATCCTAGTAAAAGGTGTAACCAATGAATTGAACACAAGTTAAAAATTCCACAATACTATATAATTCATTTTATGTGTCAATTTGTTCGAAAAAGTCGAAAAGAAGACAGTTTTTTTAATGTCATGATTATCTGTCGCTTTCTAGATCTGTGCTTAGCATTTATTTCAGATGACATGGACTCCTCACCCTGGTGACCCTGCTGCCTTTCATAACTTTATCCGTATACATATATTAATAGATAAACAAAAGGCTGCAACGGGTATTTTTGTATTTAAAATGATTCGTTGTAACGAGAATATTTGTGGTGAACGGAAACTGTGAGGGTCAAAATCTTAAATTGCTTATAAATGTTGCTGGACCCAGTTTCGTTATCTGATCTGAATTTTCTGAAATGTGCAAGGTAGATAGACATTGGCCTTTTGATTTTTTTTACTCGGTAAGTTTTGCCCTAATTGCTTGAACTTTTGCAATATTAAAGCCGATTTCAATGAGTGTGTAGACAACGGGAATATCTTTGGTTATCTTGCTTGCTGAACAGAACAGTCATTGTTAGGTTATGTAAACTACCCTACTTTAAGAGTAGACTAGTCCGACAAATGACACATCTTTCTGTCTGTAGGACCAGGCTACTTCGAAAGGAGTAGTATACCTTACCTAACAATGACTTCACGGTTTAGCTAACAAGCAAGCTAACCAAAGATATTACCTTTGCCTACATACTCAATGGAATCGGCTGTAACTAAAAACTGGAATACATTTTAACAGACAGTGGTCGTGTTTGTTGATGAATATTGTTTTTCCTAGATTCACTCTTGAAAAATCATTTGGTAACATTTGATCAAGTAATTTCAGAAAAGATCTTTTTGTAATTGCGGACGCCAAGACAATACATGAACCTCACACGACCCCTCGACACAGGTGAGCTTATATATGATCTTATAGCGATTCGGGTTGATAACCAGTTGAAATTAAGCCAGTTTTTTGTGTGTGTAGATTTGTATTGTTTTAAACTGTTATGACCTTTTAGAGTTAAATGTAGGTGTTTAATCTAAGAATTTCTTTTTTAAACTTATATACTTGTTTTATACTCAATTGGTAGTATGAAGCTACGAGATATTTTAATTTTTGAAATTGAAGGCACAATTAACAAAGCAAACGGTAGTTTCAAATACTTTTAAATAGATCTTTAAGGATAATGTACCCTTGTGTTGATCCCATGCTAAACATAACAAAAATCTCTGTACAAAGGTTATCTCGTCTTCATTCTCTGACATATTCTAGTCTGCCCTTTCATAAAATAGTGATTTTTTTTTAGTGTTCTATCGAAATTTCGAGAAAAAAAAATACCTGATAACCGTTCAGACAAAAAAATTATGTTGAAAAAGGC
This sequence comes from Mytilus galloprovincialis, assembly GCF_965363235.1. Classification (NCBI taxonomy): domain Eukaryota; kingdom Metazoa; phylum Mollusca; class Bivalvia; order Mytilida; family Mytilidae; genus Mytilus; species Mytilus galloprovincialis. The sequence continues at coordinate 58,535,782 of NC_134851.1, forward strand.
TTACAGATACAGCAAGTGATTCTTTTAAAATGCAACTTTTAAATCTTACGACAAGCTTAAAACTTTCACTGTAATCTCGCTCTAACTTATCCCCCCCCCCCCAAAAAAAAAAACAAAAAAAAAACAATCAAACAAACCCGCAATACTATTGTCATTCTTATAGTCAGCACTAAATTGTTCACAAACAAATGTGTTTTAAGCTGCTAAAGACATATGATTCAAACGCTTAGAAAGTCCTTTGTTCTATATTTTTGCTCTCTATTTTTATGCAAAACCTTTTACATTTTTATTTTATGGGTTATTGTTGAAGGTCGTACGATGACGTATGGTTGTTAACACATACTTCCTTTGGTTTCTTATGGAAATTTGTCCATTGACAACAAACATACCACATCATCTACTTTATATATGTATTGTATTTGGTGATCTTGCAAAATGATCGTAATCCCGAAAATCGTAAAAATATTTTCTTATCTTAAAAGGGTGCAAGAAGGGTTCCATTAACAGGCCAATAAATAAGATTACAGTTAATTTAATAAAAAAAAAAATATAGGGGTATTTTTTCTCTCATAATAACAGTAAACAGATTCACAACACTGTCAATTTCAAAAAAGCAGACAACAGTTAATTAGCCAATAACAGTACAGCATCAATGATCTTGAATATATGCCACTTTTAACTAAAATATAAAGGCACAGAACAAGGACATAGGAACACAGAACCAGGACCGTTTTTCTTATCACCAGCACAACGTCAGGACAATTCCGTTTACCGAACTTACACGACTTTTGCGATATAATATTGTTGTAATATACTTTGCATGGTTTTTATGACGCATCAGAGAAAAATTAAGCAACAAAACAGTCGTTTTATTGCCGTTCTGATACAATGTAAACAAACCCACCAGCACAGAATCAGGACCCACCAGCACCTGACAGGACCAAATCACCAGCACAGAACGTTCTCTCGCAGGACAACCATACCCACCGTGTCTCACCCCATATGGAATTTACTGATCCCCTATATATATATTAGGTCACTAGCAAACTATGTAACTAATATTATATTGGTTAGCAATACAGCCTGATACAGTATATACCACCTACATGTACATGTAAATATATACATATCCGGAAAACAAGTTATTTCAATAAATTTTAGATCAGCAAAGAATTTATTCCTTTGAACAAACTTAAAGTGTATAGCACATAAAAACGCGGACGCTTTTAATTAAAGGCCGTGCTCATATTTACTGTTTAAGAAAGTCATTGAATTTAATTCTAAGGATTGAGTAACAATACCGATAAATCATTTTGATGATCCAATACCTATTATTATCTTACCTCCTATACATTTCTAGGAATATGATTGGTTAAAAGCGACCTCGTGGAGACCGTGTATATTCAATATTAGGTTAGTAGGGAGGCGGGGCTTATTTCAATATTAGGTTAGTAGTGAATTTGCGACTTAGGCACTGCTTGATTATTTCAAATATTGAAAGTTCTTTTTAATATTGTTATATCAAGGTTGTTTATTATAAATATCTATCGTTTACATTAGTTTTTTTAGTGCATATCAATTGAAGTAGGTTCTTAAAATTGAACACCTGAACACTTTAATACAGAAATAAGGAGATGTGTTATGAAAGCAAATAAGACAACTTTAGTCTAAATTCAACACATAAAGATAGTCGGTAAGATAAATTCGTTACATAGTGTGCTAGTGACCTAATATGATATATACAGGGTCAGTAAATTCCATATGGGGTTCGAGCTTCGCTCTCACCCCATATGGAATTTACTGACCCTGTATATATCATATTAGGTCACTAACACACTATGTAACTAATAAGCTTACTGTTTGGTAGATTATTATAGACTCTATACATATATGATATTATATATACACATCTCCATGCCCTATATATTATGTACTGTAGTACGACGCTAGATTAAAACTGACGAGGAAAGGTAACACACGGCCACCGAAAGCTTTATTACTGAAGCCAAGGTGGTCGTGTGGTCTAGCAAGACGGCTACAGTGCAGACGATTAGGTGTCACGATATCTCAGTAGCATGGGTCCGAATCCCGGCGAAGGAAGAACAAAAAAATTGAGAAAGCAAATTTACAGATCTAACATTGTTGGGTTGATGTTTAGACGAGTTGTATATATATATATATATATAAATAAATAACAATGAAAAAAATGTAGCATGTTTGGTAATAGCACAACAATCCACCAAAGAACAAACGACGTGCATATTTATTAACTAGGAACTTTTACAGAAGTTTACAGCTCAATTTATTTATATGAGGACCTTTTCCGAATGTACGGATCGATGAACAAATCCTAGGTTCAACATGATAAAAAGAGGTCCATACATAACTATTGACTAAGTAGAATTTCATAAATATTGTAAGATGATAATATTGTAATGTCATTGACACGGATGTCACTATTTTTGCACCAAATGCAGGCAATATCAGAAAAAAGTAACGTCGAATCAATGTCAAAAAAGTCATCTATATTTGGACACAAGCGACTAAATGAAGCAATATGAAACTTGAAAATTCAGACCATATGCAATGTAAGCAACGAAAAACTGATATGACAGACAATAACAAACTAAAACCGTTTTCGTAATGAATATACACGACATAATTTTTCAACGGCCTTGCATGTTATGTTGTCTGCTGCTAGGGAAAACTGTCCAAGCAAAATTAAACCTTTTATCGAATGACAACTACAAAAAGTCCAAACACTTCATCTCTAAATTTCGATTGATTACCGTCAATTATCTGCATTATATAATACCCATTGAACATGAAAGAACCAGCACTCGATCCATCAGCAATTCCGATGCAACAATATACTAAATATCAATTCCCATTAATGTTGCATTGTAAATTATTGCATAGCAATATAATAATTTCCACAGAAAGTAACCAACAGTTAATGTGCAAAAAATCTTAAAAACTCATGACGTCACCAACGACAAAATCTTAGTTAAAACCAATTTTTACTTTCAAATATTATATTGATATACAGTAACAGGGTTATTGCATGAATATTGGGGAATATTGTCCCTCGTAGAACATAAATTATATATCATATTAATGGCACTCGCAAGCTCGTGTAATACAGAATTATACTTGGGACAATATTCCGAATATTTATGCAATAACCCTATATTATAGTGACTGTTATAAATTTATATAATGATATGTTCTTTCACAGAATCACAGAGTTGAAAGATTGTGGGTTGAGATAAATAACAGACTAAACTTTCCAATTAAAAGAGCAATTGTTCAGAGTGTAAACGAAAACAGGATCGATCTGGATGATGATATAGTAAAGTATTGTGTTTCATCTTTACTGTTAAACTTGTGTCGCATCGGACTGAAAACAGTAGTCGAGTCATGGAACGCACATCCAATTCCAGGTATATGAAAATTACTGGTCAGTGGTGACGTCTTGTAATGAAATTGTAGTTTGATTTTTTTTTTATTTCGTTATTATAAACTGTGCTTTGATGACCTCCTTTAAGATTTACCGAACGCATGAAATTCCCCTTCTTGTCTCGCTGGCGACAAAAGCCGCTGTATGCGAGACATAGGTTTGCTATCCAGCGTCGGCGTAATAAACTTTTTGTATATATATCAATGTTTCATGAGGTAGAAGACTTCGGTTCTTCATATCTTGTAATTCTGTCAACCATATATTAATGGTCTGTGGCCCAATTTTCATTCCTCATGGACCTTTGCATACATTGTCTGGGTAAAAATGAAACCTTTTTTGTTTGGGGTTTCATGGGTTGTGTAATGATCTGTAATGTAAAAGTGCCAAAGGAGAAAAAAAAAACATGACAGATAAAAGAAAGTCGGGAACGCTGAAAAAGATAACAGACGGAGAAGTTATGGGAACTTTATTGACTTCATATTCATTTCATAGTTTTCCAGACCTATTCACATATTTCAAAGCTTGAAAAGTTACCGATTCAAGAGGCACATCCTATCACCTTGTACAAGTATAAAAAGTCCCTCCTCCCCTGACTTAACCAAAAGATCATTGCAGCGTTTCATTCTCATTTAATTATGAAGTCTTTCTTTGAACAGGAAAGGGGAAGCCGAACGAGTTAGCATTACTAAAAGCACACACAGGTGATATTCCACCGGAATTGCTTCCATCTGGTGGAGATGCAGCTGACAGCTATATGAATGATATTGGGTCAAACTTGAAGCTACCGAGGGATTTTGCCCCCAATCCTTTTCAAACAGAAGATGATATGCTGGAATGTGAAAATACCTTGACAATGAGATATCCAAATCTTCAATTGTTAATTAGTGCATGTTTGAATAACAACGACAAACCTTTACAAGATGCAGTAGAGTACATAATACAAATAACAAAAAACATACTGTCAAGGTAAACAGGAAAGTACTTTTTGGACGCATTAAATATGTACAAATTGCCTTTTTAAAGTTTTTATTGAAATACAAGCATAAATGCATGATAACACAAATGGACATTGATCAACAATGTTATACGGTCGAACCATCAAACTATCATTAATGAATTGTTGTCTAAATTTGTTCAAATAAAATTGAACAAATACAATTATAGAAAAGACAGAAAGATCATTTTGCTTACTTTTTCTTCAATTAACATCATTTTCATCTTCTCTAAGATTATTTTACCTGATAATGTGACAAGAGAACACACTGTAATGCAATGCTTAAAGAGAGTTAATGCACATTAAACAAAACACATAAACTCTATCTCTTTAAGATTTTCACTGAGTCTACTAGTTTTGGGAAGAACATTTTTTTTTTAGCTGTATCTCAAAATATGCACAATTTGATTTAAGGGTTCTTAAATCAAGTTTGACCTGTACCCCAATTTTTTGATAATATAATTTCATCCACAAAGGAGTAGGTCCGGTAAGCGCTGATTTTGGCCTCAAATTTCAGGTTCATCTAACGAAATTTTTTGAACACTTGTAAGCACTAAAGTGTTTATTTCAATTGATTCGATTAGTTTATGTGAAAGATTTTAACTGATTTAGACTCATTAAAAACGATCTGATTCAAGCTTAAATATGAAACATCTATCAAATATGCCAAAAAACGTCACTTTTCAGAATGGTTTTTTATCAGAAATGAATGTGGCCGCATCCGTGTTCATCCTCAACCTTTATATATGTTTTATATTATCATCAAATACAACTTACATTTCAATATAAAGAATGAACACACATGCGGCCACTTTCATTTTAGACGGAAACCGTCTAAAAAATGACCAAAATGCTAAAATTTTGAAGATTTCAGTAATTTAGAATGACTTAATGATGCTAAAACGCGATATTTGTGCATTGTATCGTCAAGAACAGCTCATATTTATGTAGCAGAAGCATTTTAATTTCCAAAATATAGCTTAAAGATTACATTTTCATAATTTTCTAAAACTGCTATATTTTGGGGCCAAAAAAGGGGTCTTAGTGAAGCTACTCCTTCACTATTTAATGTTCAATATATAAAGGTGGGGGTCAAAGGTATAGATTCAGAATATGTTGGAAACATTTGTTATACACTATCCGCACTATATGAAGGACAGTAACTGTGTCTCAAACAAATGTTTACCTGACTTTTTTAGCTAGTGCAACAGTACATGTATGTGTTTTTTTTCGGTGCATTACGTTTGCTCGCATTTCCATTACCGCATTTATTTGACAAGTAAACTCAGATAAAATACAGGTAATAATACTTATTTATTTATCAACTTGTTGAATTATTTACAAGTATCAGTAGGTACCCCTTCCGTTAGTCTTAGTCTCCAAAGGCATCTATTTTGAAAGAATTCAATCAGTAATATTTAAGGAAAAATACAGGTAACAATACTTATTTATTTGTTAATTTGTTCACTTGTTTACAAGTATTAGTACCCTTCCGTTAGTATAAGTCTCATAAGGCAGGGAGAAAAGAGAAAAAGCTGCATATTGTTTTCGATTTTCAGATACAATTCAACAAGTCAAAGGTGATAAAATGCAAAATTTTAAGAAAATCTGTGATATAGCCCATTTATTGTAACTTGACCTTAAGCTATAACGGAGTTTAACTTGGTTTAAGAATTCAATATATGATTTGAATTAATAAAATATTTTCAAAATTAATAATTGATAGTCACAAAAAAGATATAGTCATTTATAATTTAATATATGTTTTATTTATAATTTTACCTGAGATTACCTGTAAAATGAATGCGCGCAAATGTAATCAAATGCTGCGCGCAATAGTAAAAATTTTTAATCCCCAAATGCGCGCAAACGTAGTGCGCCCGTTTTTTTCTTTCTTTTTTTTTTTAATACTCCACATTGTTTTGAATGGCAATTAACAAACAATATATTTACAAACCATTACAAGAAGAGCGCCTCCAGCTTAAAATGTAATACACATGTTGCATATTGTTATATTTCCGAGATATTTGTGTACCGTGAATGCGCAGTCTGCTGAGAGTTCTGCATGATATGTTGTTTTCCCACATTAGTATTTTTTTATAAGGTACATGATATTTAGAAATAACCATAAACTTAAGGTAAATTCATATATTTCTAATGGAAAATCGGTGTTTTTACTTTATTCTATCTGAATAAATTACATCTGTAAAATATACAATTTAAAAAAAAGTATTACAAATAGAAAAAAACATATAAACTAACCAGGGTTGGCAAGGTAATACTATATTCGCTACAGAAAATCACAGGCTGGGCAATACGACTAGAAATGGTTTATACTGGGCATTATGATTGTTTAGACTTATTTTAACACAAATAGTAAAGATAGTATTATAGCTAAATGTTTATTTTTTTTTACATATAACCATTGGCAGACTGAGTAATTTCTAGAAAATCCAATGTCATTCTGGTTTCCACAAATCCTATGAAGGCAAAATTACAAGCTTTGCACTTTTTACCTGTTTCAACAATACAAACTTTAAAAAAAATGCATTTTATTGCATGTTTAAGTTAATTGTACATTTGAATTGCTATATATCCAATTATAATGACAGATAAAGAAGTATCTCAGATCTACATGTATACACTGGTACATGAAATGTAAAACTCGTACACAAATACAATTATTTATAAATCATTTTTTAAAGATATATGCCAGTTTGTCTTATTACCCTATAATGCTCAGTAAAACTTCGTAAAACCCGTGTTTTCCAATTATTTCCCTCTGGACTTGTCAATTCATAAAACCCGAGATTTTACCAACCTTGCCATTTACTATTTATTGTAAATAAACGTTGCTCTCAATGAGCGTAAGGTAAATAAACAAATTAAATGGTTTTAGTATATAACTAGTGTGAAACTCAGTGTTTCCAAAATAAAAATAAAGGTTACAACCAATTGTTACTGCTTCTGCACCAATCCTCTTCACATATCCTGCAATGAAGTCAAATTACAAGAATCAAGAAACAAAGTGCAATTAGTTTCATTGCAATTTATAATGGTTTTTAAATGGAACTTTCACACCAAACTGGTTTATTTGTTGCAGCTCTTTCAGGTGTGGTTTAAAACATTTTCTTTTTGAAATCTGAATATATTCTGTAAATAAGCAAACATTGGTGTAAATAGTTTGCATAGTCTCTGCTTTCCGAATTTTATTTAAACAAGGGACTATTACGAGCCTTACATATTGCATGCGGACTATTAAGAGCCCTGAATATTGTCTAAACGCCTGTTTATTCTTAAAGAGCTATAAAAAGACATTACACATTTTTTTTTGGATGGAGAGTTGTCTCATTGGAAATCATACTACACCTTCCTATATCTATTTCCTGGTTTTGGGATGTCGATTGGTAGACAACCTTGAATATGATATTGACAAGTTTGTTGTTAAAATTCGGCTATATTTCAATAATTGTTTCTTTTTCATTGACGTAGACCTTTTATAGACTAAGTATTCAAAATTAGTATGACTTTCTTCTTCAAACACTTTCATTGCTTCTGTAAGTTTATAAAAAGTAGACGTTGGTACTCTTAATTTTAATATCATATTTAGTTTACAGATATTATCTGAATTACAAAATCGAAAGGCTATGGACATATATATATAAAACTAGTACTTTAAATGTTACCTTCTTATTCAGAGACAATGGCTTGCAGCACCTCTAGACCATCGTCAATTCCCACTATGGGGAATACCTTATCCTTCGCACCTCTACTGCGACATTTGTGGCACTGTGTTGAATTTCGCAGCCACTCTTCCACACAAACCTTGCAGCCTACAATAGTGCTGCAGCATTTAGCAAACATTGGCTCCTTCAGTAAATCTACAACACAACATGGTTATCATTTATTATAATATTATTATAAATAGCAATACATATAATGATACATGTACTTCAAAATATATCGATTTTACCTACAATGATCATTTAATTGAATAAATATTTAGTTCGATCCATGTTACACAATAATATCTCTGCAACTGGGATTTTGCTAAGAAACATCTGAATTTCATCTATAAAAGTCAATAGACCAGCTTATATTGGACTAAAGTAAGACAACAATTAAGATTATGCTTCAGCTGTTTGGGACCAAGCAACAAAAGAAGCGATCTACAAAATGTAACGGATACAAGGAAGAGCTACCAGATATGTAACAAATAAGTACAAACCCTCTGGCTGTGAGTGTCACAGAAATGATAGATCGCCAAAAATGAAAATCACTGCAACAACAAAGAAAGGAAACCAGAATAGTGATGTTCTTTAAGTTCTTTAAAACAGATAACGATAAGGTAGCATTATCGGAAGGACGACGAATAATACCACTAGTACGAAAAGGAAAATATACATGTATACACTTCTAAGGCATACCAATTACCACACTCGCGTATCGATGCACACAAGACGTCATACTTTCCACAGACTATAAGGAGTTGAAACGCTTACCACTGGGCATCTCATAGACAGTGTCACTAGCTGCCATCAAGGCCATAGCGTCAACAACCTCTTAAAGGCTCATATTTCTCAGAGAAACAGATTCCACCACCAAATCTCGTGTAATATGATATTTCTCCACTCTCGACAGTTCAATTTTAAATATTTAAAACGCTCTGGCAAGCTGTCTCGTGTGGATAAATATCGTATTACACTCGATGCAGTGGTAGAATCTATATTTCCCTAATTCTTCGTGATGTCGATTTTTCTTGTTTTCCTCTAATTTTCCTATTGTGGCCGCCTGAAAAAAGGCGACAATGCCTGATAACGTCACATAGACAGAACACATCTTTTTGCAGATCACTCGCAAAGAAGGAATAAGTTTGCCTGCGTATTCTAACATTACGAAAAATGTTTAAATAAGGAAAGCAATACCTTTGCAAATCAAGCATGTAAAACTATTTTTTACTGCCTCCGACTGTAACCCTGACAATCTGACGGTCGTCTGAGAAGACACCTGCCGAAATATTGTATCAATTCCATCAGATATAGATTTCAGTTTTTTTCCTGCAGAGTATATTTCATTCAATTTCTCCTCAATGTCCTCTAGTTTTCTTTTTTTATCTTCGGGATCTGTTATCCTGTAGGAAGAGACAATATTAATGTTTGAAATTATATTTTTTAGATTTACAACACTGTAACACTCTTTGTATCAGCTTTATACACCCCCTCCCCCCCCCCCCCAAAAAAAAAACAAAACAAAACAAAACAAACCCCAAACAAAAAAAACACAAAAAACTAAAACCTTTTTGGTCATAAGAATGTTGAAATCGTTGAGCTTAACTTATCAATTTTGTAATTTCTCTTTTACTCTTTATATCCTTTGATCACTTATACTAGATTTTGAAGATGTTATATGGACTGCGAATTGTTACGATTTTGAACCCTAGTACATGTAGTTTAACTGAAAAGTCCTGTCACAGACAGGGGCGTAGCTAGGCAATTTTGATGTGTACGCAATGACGGAGAAGGTAGTCAGACGGCCGGGGGTTTGGGGGCCGCTCAAGGTTAATGGGGTAAATGGTGCAAAATCCTGCATTCTCGCAATTTCCGAGGACTTAAAATGACCTCACAGAAATCTTACTTTCAGGAGAAAAAAGTCAACTTTGGAAATAAATAATCAGAGAAAAACAAAGAAACCCGTACTGTTGGGCTTACCCATTTGTTTTTTCTTTTCTTATGTGTAGTGGTTTAAAATAGGTATATTTTATTTGTAACCTAATCATGCTGAACCCACCTTACATTAGAAAACAAACTAATTTCTAAGCCAACACTGTGCAACTTAAATGGTATTTTTCTTATTGAGAAAAAACATAAATAAAAATTCGAATCAGACTAATATCTTTATGTTTTATTTTAGGAGTGAACAAGCAGTGTTTTTCAGCTTTTTTTCTCTCTCAAAGTTAATTCTGAAAAATCGATGCCCATTTCCTTTCTTTTTTTCTACTAAAGATGTTCAAAACCGTGTCTGTTTTAATTTTTTTTTTAAGTATATGTTCAAAAGACCGAGTCCAGATAAACGATTCGTTTTCATTGTATTTCTAAACTAGGTCTTCACTCTTCTCATGGTACTAAAGAACCGTTCTGCCCGCGTTGCCGTCGAGACCGACATACATGCAAATACATTAAGTATCTGAAAGATTCCCGGGTATCCTTGGTTTATAACATTTAATGTTTCCTGCAGCTTGTTAGGAATGTTATCAAAATATCCAGTCCATTTTTTAACAATCTCCGAATTTCGATATTGAAATTCGTCTTTTGTAACATGGGCATCATCTGCATTCCATTAAAGATTATGTCCCCAACAGCTAAAGTAAGTTGGTCAATGATTGTGGGATTAACTTTTGTGCGACATAACGTGGCTCTGCTGTCAGAAGTCTTGTATTCAACTCTGCTATCAAATGATCGACGAAAGGTAGATACATGTTCAGTTTCATAAGAATGAATTGATGTCCATGGTCTCTTAAAAATGTCATATTTTATTTCATCAGTTATTTTGGAATCTTCAGAAAAAAATGTCAGGATAAGGAGGCATAGAAGACGTGACAATTGTGTTTTGACACCCGGAGGACTCAGCCATTTTAAATTGTTTGTATCAGCAACAGAATCACGATGCTGATTTCGTAAATGAAAAGGGAAGACTAGTTTTCGGAACGGAATATAGCTACAAAGTGATCATTAACATATTTGTATATTTTTTTTATTAACTTCATTACTTTAGTTAAATTCTTACTAGATTTACCATATTTTTATTTTTTTGAAATTTTCGATGTGTACGCAACTGCGTTTTTGCGTACGGGTTGCTACGCGCCTGACAGATTAATATGCCTGTCCATTAAAAACTCAATACTTAATTACATTTTTTAGCTAGGATCATGAAAACACGAACTTTGTCATTTTCTTCTTTAATTAGCTCTGCACTTTATTTTGGGACGTCGTGTTATCATGAATGTTAGGTTTTATCGTGTAACTCAATTGCTTAAGGAATAACACTGATGTGCAGTTAGAATAACGTATTATAATGAAAGATACATCTGATGTAATTATTTATAAACGAACCAAATAAACTAAAAATATTGATAGATTATGGAGCCTTGTGCTGTGCGGATTCAGTAGAATGTGTCCCCATGCTTGTAGTGTATGCCCTTGTATTTTTTAAACAATTGGAGTAGTTTTTTTGCTTGTGAGAGAGCTGTCTACTTATTGTATTATCATGATTAATGTATGTCTGTGTCATTTCGGTCTCTTGTGGACAGTTGTCTCATTTGCAATAATGCCACATCTTCTTTTTTATATTTACTCCAGGGTTTGTTACTCGTGCTGTGTGGATTCAGTAGAATGTGTCCCCGTGTTTGTAGTGTATGACCTTATATTTTTTTTTACAGTTTGAGGTTTTTTGCTTGTGAGAGAGTTGTCTATTTATTCTTATCTATTATCATGATTAATGAATGTCTGTGTCATTTCGGTGTCTTGTGGACAGTTGTCTCATTTGCAATCATACCACATCTACTCTTTTTTTTAATTTACTGCAGGGTTTGTTACTCGCGATGTGTGGATTCAGTAGATTTTGTCCCCGTGCTTGTAGTGGGTGCCCTTATATTTTTTCAGTTAGAGGTTGTTTGCTTGTGAGAGACCTGTCTTCTTATTCTATTATCATGATTAATGAATGTCTGTGTAATTTTGGTCTCCTATAGACAATTGTCTGATTCGCAATCATACCACATCTTCGTTTTTATACTTGTCGAGATATTTAATATTTTTTAAATGGTGGGAATGAACTCACTCGGATTTTTACCTAAAATTTGCATTAATTTGTATTATTTTGGTCTCAAATTAATTGAAAAGACATCTAGAATATGCTTACATTTCGGTAAATGACCTTTTATGAGCTAGTGAAGTTAATAATGAGGAGAAAATGGCTGTTATGGGACAAAATATTCCACTCTGTGTCATATTACAAAGTTAAGTAGTCTGAATATTTGAGAAAAATGACAAAACCTCATCTACGTACATCCGTGGGGTGTTTTGGAATTTATAACCAAATCTTTCATATTTGAAATTATAATTCATTATTCAAACATATTGTTACCCATGACGATATCGAGCTTGAGTTGCTACTAACATATTTGACGAAGAACAAGTGTTGATATCTATTATTCATTGGTCAGCATGTTATGTGGTTGCTCTCTTAATGACGTATTACACATACATGCTTGCATGCATCTTCATTTATTAATATCATATAAGAATGCTGGAACGTACCTTGTCCGCCTCAATGTTGAGTTCTTAAACGAGTTAAAGTCTGTTAAAGTAAGGCCAACAATTTTCCGGGCACTGCCTTTCCAATATCCTAGTCCTATACTCGAAAGAAACATTTGAAATACAGGATGGGCAAAGTTTAAAACACAATACATATTATACTCTTAAATTTCGTTTATTTCTTGCTTTTGTCGCACACTTTTTAAATCAAATTTCAGTATTGCACCAGAGAAATCAGATTCAGAAGAAATGTGTTCCCAATCGCAGCATCCCTTGGCACCACAGCAGGCATTTTAAATGGTCGATGAGTTAAGTTTTTAACTACATTGACCACCTTTAACGGTATTGGAAGTATGCCCTAACTTGCGCCTTTTGTGCTAAAGGAGTAAGTCCAGTAAATCAGATACCCCTTTTTGGATCCAAAATATAGCAGTTTTACTGAATTGGTAAAATGTTAACTTTCAGTTATTTACTGGAAATTAGAATGCTTCTGCTACATAAATATGGGCTTTTTTCTACAAAACATGGCACATTTATCGGGTACTAACATCATAAAGTCATGCTAAGTTACTGAAGTCTTCACACATTAAGCATTTCAGTTAAATGTTAGACGGTTTCCGTATTAAATGAAAATGGCTGCATTTGTGTTCATTCTTAATATTGAAATTCAGTTCTTTTTGACATATTTAAAGGTTTAGAATGAACACGGATCGATGTGGCCATTTCTATTGTTTGGCAAAAAAAATATCAAAAGTGACTTTTTGGGCATATTTGATATATTTTTCATGTTCAAGCTTAAATTGAGGCGTTTTTAATGAGTAAATCAGTTACAATCTTTCCTGTAGTGTAAACTAATAGAATCAACCAAAAATTGACACTTACTATATGAGTTTAAAAAGTTCAAAATCTTTGGTCAGAGGAACTTGAAATTTGAGGCCAAAATTAGCCCTTATCGGACCTACTCCTTTATTTATTATCTTATCAAAGGAGTAGTTCCGGTAAGGGTCAAATTTGGCCTCAAATTTTAGGTTCATCTAACGAAAGATTTTAGACACTTTTTAAACACTTAAGTGTCTATTTCAATAGACAACTGTCAAGTTCGATGCATTTCCGTCAAAAACTCTGGTTTTAGTGAACGTCATTTGTGCGTCATTAGAGAATTGTCAGTAAGTGCCTACAGAGCAACCATTATTTCTAGTTTTGTTATGTATTACCTCTTGTTGCCTCTGTATCCAATATTTGATTGCCCTTCGTATCTGTCAATATAAAATCTTCAATGTCGTCCTGTTCCTCGTACACTGCCTCTGAGAATTTAGCTATTATATCAGAAACATTTGCCTCGTGTGTATTAAATTTCACCAAAACGGTCCTGTCTAAAAGGATATTTAAACCCTGCACTGAGCCTATGTAAATTTGACTACAAGAGAAATAAGACAAGACTATATGAATCTAGCGATGCAAATGATCCCTGTAATATATATACTTGTGTAAAAGTTTGATACACACGTCATGCAAAAGAAATAACTGATATGAATAAAGTAATTGACTTCATAATTCGGTCATTTGCATGTAGATTTTTGTACGTACATATGTAGGTATGGTAGATTTCCATATGCAATACAGTTCCCGTAAGGCATCAATGGTAGCCTTTTTAAAAATTTACTGGTATACAGACTTGGGAATTTAATTTGTTCAGCGCAACCTTGCTAGAATAACAGACAGTATTTCTTGGTTCACAAAATCATAAACATGTTCCCGTGGTATTTCTTCGCGCATTTTGTATTTTGTATTTAGTATTTCTGATCTAATCATGTTAGCTTTCTATATAGTTTCTACTCATCTGTTGTTGTTTTCAAGATGTTTAGGTGTTCTCACTTTGCAGTTTTGTTTTCAATATTGGGCCCTATTTTCATTTTTTTTTTACATTGAGGTCAAAATGGTACAACATTACACTTTGGTTTTTTTTATCAAAAACAAATAAATTTTCTCGTAGGAAAGGCTGGATCTTATGGTGGCTTCCGATATTATTTTTTTCTGCTCCTATTTACAAATGACTCCATATAAAAGTTTGAAGGATCCAAGATTTTAATTTGTTTTATCTAAACTAAAAAGTTTGTTTCTACTGAATCTTTTGGATATTACATCATTCAAGGTAAATTGGATTCCCCATTTCAATTTTCTTAGACATTGACCGCAATTTTTTGGTGTCAGAAACCTAAGTTATGTAACAAAGTCATCACATTCCGATTGTAGACAGAATCAAGGTTGAATACTGTATCAAAACTTGCCCAACAGTTCCAGGTTCGACCTCTGCGGTCGTATCATGCTGTGCTCGGTGAGGCATTTATTGTGTTATTGTCTGTTGTTTAGTACAATAAGTACTAGTAATGCGTCATCTGTATTTTCATTATAACATGATTGATAACTAAGGTAAACACGTCATTCTAGACAGCAGCATATGACCTTGATCTCATTTTATCGTTCTTTGGTCAATGTACAATTTTGTGGTATCGAAGTGTTATTCTTGTATAAAGCGCGGAAATGTGCGCACGGTCAACGCTTTCACAACATCTATAAAGTTACAAAAAGAAGCACTCAATACTTATAATTACATTTTTTAGCTAAGATTATGAAAACAAGAATATTTTTTTTTTTATTATTGAAATCACCTGTGCATTTCATTGTGAAACCTCGTGTTGTCATCAATGATAAGTTGTATTGTGTAATGCGAGTGGTTAGGAATAACACGTGGTGTGCAGATAGCCAATCAGAATAACGTATTACAATGAAACATACATCTAATGTACTTATACTGGAATAAAGTTACTGTAAGGTTTATATGTCTGTCCAGCATGAATTACCGGAACTTGACCTAATTTTTGTCGAGACTGCGACTTTTGTCGCAGAAAGGTCGACATAGGTAACTTGAAAAAAGAGGAAAGACCATTCACAATTTGTCTAACATTTGTTTTCTCTCTTTTAATGAAATAAAACAAAATCTTTCAAATGTAGAATTCATAAGATAAAAATATTCCCTTTTGAACACCTCCCACTTCTTTTTTCGTGCTCTCTATTTTCAACCCTCGAATTAAGGTTTTCAATCTAACCAAAACCTTGCTTTCTAACCGATCTATTTATGTACCGGACAGGCAACTTTATTTATTTAGTAAGAACATTTCCAATGCCGATATATACATGCATGTTGTTTGCTGGGAGTCCCCACTCGCAAAGAAAGAAGTAGCCTAACTCCAAGATACTATATTCCTGCATCACGTGATTTTTACCACGCGGAGCTTACATTAGAATAAATACCTAATATGGAAAGTGAAACTACAATTCAAAACATAAAGCCCGAAGGCACATAGAAGAAACTGAAGGGGTTTTATTTTGGAAAATGGTGCCGGGGAAATCTGCTCTGTGTTCTAAATATACCCAAAATATATGCTACTGCCCCTTCTTCTGTTCTATTAATTCTAAGTTACCCTGAGTTTTCTATCTGTTACACCGGCTGATTCGTCGGAGGCGGCGTTAGCTAACTGTTTTTAAGCTTTATATTTTAGAAAGTTGACGACATGAATGCTTCGTACTTTGTATAATGTATTGTATTATGTTACGATGTTTTCGTATGTACAGTGTCATTGGTCTCTTTTTCATGGTTCAGTGGCAACTTGAAAGAAGTTACGAATTTTTGGAATGCTAATTTCTGTCTTATTATGAGTAATAGGTGTTAATGCCTGTCTGTCTTGCTTGGTTCATCTGACCATAGATGTATTACATCTATGATCTGACCATGACCTTTTTGTTATAGTACATTGATAATGTTAACTTTAAGTTTAGGTAACACTCATGGGGGTGTTGCTAACCGGCGGAAACGGAAAGCGGAACGGAAACGGAAACGGAACGAAATTTTTATATAAAAGGAATTTAAGGGGAGGGAAAAAAGAACTATGAACATCAATTATTATAGATCTTGCTGGTAATTTTTGCTATTAAAAATTTCTATCTATTTATCATATATTTCAATATAACAGGCGAACATGTAAGTGAGAAAATTCGTCAAATAAGGTCGATAACTCCTAGTCATTTGACCGTTTTGACGTGAATGGACATAAGGTAGAGCTCAACATTCTGATAAAATTGAGAATGAAAAATGTCAAAGAAGCAACAACCCGATGAAAGACCAGACAACATCGGAAGGCCACCAATTGGTCTTCAACGCAGCGAGAAAATCTCGCACCCGGAGGTGGTATCAGCTGGCCCCTAAATAAAATTGTGTACTAGTTCAGTGAAAATGGGCGTCACACTAAACTCCAAAACATATAAACTAGACTAACAAAGGTCAGAAATTCCTGAAATTGGGACAGGCGAAAAAATGTGGAAGGAGGGGGGGGGGGGGGTTAAACATATTTTGTGAGATCCCAACCCTCCCCCTATACCTCTAGCCAATGTAGAATTAAGAAACACATATGAAGCAATACACAGTAAACCTAATTCTAAAAGAAGTCCGAGTCCGATGACAGATGAGACATGTTTTTCACACAGTTTTAAACTAGATACACCGATGATAATTGTTGCAAAGTTTAACCAAAACTATCGGGCGACTCCTTAGAAGACATATGTTCAATAACATTTGGCCCAGTAGTTTCAGAGACTGAGACATTTTGTAAAAGTTAACAAAGACGAAAATCAGACCACGAACGCCAAGTGATGAGAAAAGCTCACTTAGCAGGGCCAGGTCAGTTAAAAAAAGAACTCTCAAAGTATACCACTAAAGACTAAAGCAGGTCTTAGTACTAGCAGAAAACGACCATGACAGAGCAAAAACATTGAATGAATATATTGTAATAGATGTGCCTTGATGTGTCTAGGTTAATTCCCCTTAATTTGGACAGATTAATTATTTAGTATTTAAATTTTTATTTTAAGTTTAATTTTATTTAAACACAGTAAGATAAAAGTAAGGATTGTTAATTTAACTGTTTTAGTATTTAACTTTCGATGTTTTTATAATGTTTTATGAATATTTATTTATTCAACTTTTCTTCAGTACCGTTTCAGTTAAAGTTACCCTGTTTAATGACAAGTTTAGAATATCATTTGATATTCAGTCGGAGTCGGTCTTGCACAGGCCTCCAAATACTCGCCGGACTGTATCAGTTCACTTGAGTTTAGAGTTAGCCACCACTTCGGTGCAGTTCGCCACAGTTAGTCACCCCTTTATGGTGCAAATCTCACTACTATAAAAACACAACGCGAAGCAAATTTACTTTACTTTTAATACTAACTCTGAGAACACTTCAATTTCATTTTACCTTTGAAAACTTCAATTTCATTTTACCTTTGAAATTACTCTATTTTTGAACTTCAGTTTAGAAAGTTTTCTGACTCCTGTTTATATCCGACTTTGTTTAATACATGCAATTATTGTACATATGTGAATAAAATATAGTTTCGTTTGATCATTGTCTGTTGTTCAGCCATAATCTGATATCAGGTATCCCAATGGTCGAATAGGGGCGAAGTACTGGCCGCTACACGTCCCGGAAGGTGTCGTCACCGACTCCCTCCGTTACAATATCACTATAATTGTATCAACTAAGGAGACATCAACTAAATATTTACCACTAAATAAACCGTTACATCCAAATTGGAAAGACATAATAACTTGAGTATGGACGAAAACAAAATTAGAATATTGATTCAATACATAAAAAGTATGAGGGCCAGACGAAATAGGTTATTACTATACTATATATAAAAATATTAATTTTCGCGAACCATTTAGGTCACAGAAATTCCAAAATATGGCATCAGTAAGGAGAGTTGTGCAAATAATGTGAATACACAGAACCCCCATCCAAATTATCTTTAGCTAAAAGTATTCATCATTTTCTATTTTATATGTACTAACAACATTCCATTTTTCTATAATTTCGATTAAAATATTCCAAAATCTGAGTTAAAAAAGTCAAATGCCCAAAATAAACATTGTCTGATTGGTTGAAGTACTGTGGCGTCAATGATAAGCATAGCAAGCCTCGATGTAAAGCACACGCTTCACATGAATAAGGAGAGTTTTACAAATAATGTGAATACACAGATCCTCCATCCTATTTATATTTTGCTGAAAATGTTGCAATGTTCATCATTTCTGTTTTGATTCTGCTAACAACATTCCATTTTTTCTTCAATTCCGATTTATATATGTGGAACCCGCAATAAAAATAGATGGCCTCAATGATTTAAACGCAACGCAAAAAATTCCGTTGACCCTGAATTCAACGGATCGATAATAGCATCATCACCATCAACAAAATGTTTACCGTTATCTTTGTGAAATTTCAGTTATATAGTTCTTTAATTAGAGAAATTTTGGTAAGTATTACTTATTAATGTTAAGGTTCTACTGATGTGCTCCTCTAGACCTTTTTGACGGTCCGTTTTATCCCATTTATCTCAATATTATCTCCGATGACAGTAATGTCAACCCGACCTATTCGTGTCAAAAGTGAAAATCGCATCGATTTATTGAACTAATTTCTTCTTAAACTGTGCATGCATTATTTCTGTATTATATGATAACCAATCACATTCACGTTGCATGTTTGCATGAAAATGGTCATGTATAAGTGAATTGTAAGGGCGATGCAACTTAAGGTCAGTGCGCGATCACGTGACATTATTATTTGTAAACAAATTTAAAACATGCTCCCCGCGTAACACGTGTCTGAATTATCCTTTCAAAGTGTTATGAATCTTTCAATCACTATTTTATGAAATATTTCTATATTTCTATATTTCTAGGTTTGCATATCAGTAGTCAAAGTGAATTAAACGTAGTTCTTAGTTGTGTTTTTTTTATATAGAATTAGAAGGTAAATCTACATAAGGGGGTCTCATTGGGGTGGGGGGGGGGGGGGGGGGTTCTGATCCCAGATCCCACTTACTGTTTTGTCAGATTCCCATATCCCGCTTACACTATGTACATGAGCAATTTTCATTTTTTTGTCATTTCCGGGGTCCTGCAGAACCCCATTTCCCGTTTTCACGACAGACCTCATTTCCCGTTTTCATGACACAATAATTTGACTTTCACGTTTGCGAAAAATTGTCAATATTGGTCACGCTTAGACCCAATGAGAACCACACACTAGTCAGTATTTAACTTCACCCAAAAAGATGACTCAACTTCCCTCTATATTTAAAACCTGCATACTAATTTAAATAGCATTTGCTCCCCTTGAACACTATTTGGCCCCTTCCGTGTCATTTCCCTTTAAATTTGCTGAAAAGTCATACTTTAAGTCCATTTACAGTAACGGCTAATATTTGATTTTACCATCTTAATTTCAATTTTCATATTGAACACATTTGACCATTCAATATGAGTTCCCATGTATTTTTGTCATATATGAAGGAGGTTTTAGGTCATGTTTTCCTAAACACCTTATTGCTATTTGTCTGTCTGGATTGTTAAAACCACAAAATCAAATATTGATGAATATGCAAGTTTTCAACAATCCCGGAACATTAACAAAGATGTGTGTGAGAGGGTGAAAATTACCCTTCTGATGTACTGATATTTTTAGCACCCCAAGTGAGAATCTAACTCAGGACTTTCAGCACTGTAGCCATCGGTCTTAACCACAAGATCACGAACTCACACTTGATGAACTAATTTCTTCTATATTAACTGTACGTGCATAAATTCTGTATTATTTGATAACCAATCACATTCACGTTGCATGTTTGCATGATAATGGGTTCTGTATGAGTGAACTGTAGTGTATTGCAAAATTAATGCAAATTGTGACGTCAGTGCGCCTTCACGTGACATAATTATTTGTAACCAAACCGGCTTCTCATGTAATGTAACGGTTTATTTCGTCCTCTGTGATATTTTATCCTGAGGATAATTTGTCCCGGTAATTTTTTTCCAGGCATGGTATTTCATTTCACAGGTTGATTTTTCCCAGAGGAGTGAAAATCTATCAGATTTCTGTGTTATGCGGATAGTATGTACGGGTATATATTTGCCGTATTATATTTCACAGAACCGTGTGAAAAAGAGTCCCATTAACTACTATGTAAGTTACTCTCAATCAATATATACCTGACTATAATTATAAAATGTTTACAAAGGTAAGCAACTTTCTAGGGCCAGGTAAGGGAGGGGAAAAATTAGTATTAGTACTATTTCGCAGAACGATAAACAGATGCATAGACAGACCAAGGAGGTGGGGGAAATTTAGCTTATGACATATATGTAAGAAATCATTGAAGCTTGATGGGAGTGGGCAACCCTCTGGTCCATCAGAGCCCCCACATCTTTTTGAAAAGTTCTGGATCTGCCACTGAGATTTGCAGGTTTTCTTAGTAAAGATACCTTAAAATATCACAAACTGTGTGCTTTCCAGACCATAGTTTACATTTTTTTTCATATTTTGCCGTGTCAAAATGACCTAAATTTAAAGGACAGTATATAGACCCAAAAATGGTATATCACATTCTACACATCAAGATTTTAGCAGGAAAGACTGCCATTGGAGTTTTTAACCATTGTGACTTTTTAATTTGATCTACTCCACTAATTAAAGTCGTTGAAGTAGAATATTTAATGTAGGTTTGTCCACATTTTGGTATATATTAATACATGTTTAGAAATAATGTTGAGCCTGTTCCTAGATGCCTGTTATAGACTTCAATATTTATTGTTTATTGAAAATAAATGGAATCAATTCTTTCAGAAAAGTTTAATTCTATGGAAATGTATCCCCCCTTTTATAAGTTGAAAAGGCTACATAGAGGTCATTATACAGTCTCCAACAGAAAACCAAAAAAGGAAAAATAAAGTGAATTTTGGAGAATTATTAAATGTACATGCATTTGAAATATTTAAGATATATTGTTTCAATTTTTTTAGTTCTAGGTTCCACATAACTACCATTTTAGAAAACGATTTCAATGCTAATTCTATTAGAGGGATATTTGATTTTCATTGGTTGTAAATATGGAATCTTATTCAGTGGCAAAGGAAATAGACACTGACAAGTCTTAGATAACATTTTATATAGTTTTGAATTTTTCTTCGTCAGTTGACTAAAATTAGATGGAGGTGTGTTCTAATTTCCAACAGAGGAGCAATCAACCTATATCAATATGTGCATGAAGCAAATTGATAGTTGCTAGATACTGAATGATTATATCCACAATAAAGGTTTAACCTGTGCATATATACTTAAAACAAGATAAAAAAAGTCACGTCTTTTTCAGGACTTCTGAATCCAATCATGTAGTATGGAATGTTATTGAGATATGGTTTGGGTGGATGGATGGTCATGAAGGACCTGTAGTACAAAGTATATCACTGGATTTAGCTCTTTGTCTAAGTGTATTATTAAAGTACTTTGCTTTGAGCTCAGTTCATTGTTATGCAATTCATTCTTTGTGAAATTAAGATTTGGCAGACAACTCTAATGGACAAGGATTTGTCAAAGTAGTATCATCTCTATGTACCATGTAAGTATTCAGGAGATAAAAGCATTCTATTTTGATTTGAACCATACATTTTATAAAAAAAAGTGGGAACAAATTTACCGGACAATGCTACTCCCACTACTAGCAATATGATGCTAGGTTGTTTTAATACATCTGTATTGCCTGCTGATGACTCGGCCCTGAGTGTAAACGGTCCTTCAATTAGGAGGGAAAAAAATTATAAGGCCTATCCAGTCTAAGGGAGCTACCATTTGATTTTTATGGGGGGAGCTAGGATGAAATTTGAAAAAAAGGCAGGACAGGATTTTGAGTAAAAAAAAAAGGCAGGATGAATAACTTGGCAAAAAAAAAAAGGCAGGATGACAATTGTTGTAAAAAAGTCAGGATAAGCTAAGAAAAAAAGAGGCAGGACCGAATAGACTGAAAAATAAAAAGGCAGGACAGAGATTACAACTAAAAAAAAAGCAGGACAAAATTTTTCATCCTAGCCCCCCCCCCCCCATAAAAATCAAATGGTAGCTCCCTAATCGATTTCTAAAACTATACTTCATTGCACATGTTCAACATTTTTATACAACCACAAAAAATTTGGGGTCGTAAATTGGTATCCTGTCCGAAAGATGGTTTCTGGATAATAACTTTATTATAAGTCAACAGAAATCAACAAAATTATAACACAACGTTTATAACCACAAAAGGAAGCTTGGGATTGATTTTAGGGGTTATGGTCCTTAAGGTTTAGGAATAAGGGGTACAAAGGTGCCCAAAACAAGCTTTAATCTAGTGTCGGTTTAAAAAGTTGTGTATAAGTATTTCAATTGTTCTGAAATTGTACCACAATGTTTAATACCATAAGTAGAAGGTTCGGATATATTGTGTGGGTTATGGGACAAACAGTCTAATAATTACGGACCAAAAACAAACATTTTTGTAAATTCAAGACCCTTAATTGGAGTTTGTCCAGAATGGTTCTTGAATTACCTAATACCAATGCTTTATGAAATCTTCTTTGAAAATTGGAGTTATCTTTCTTTGTTCAGTCAACTTAAATCAATTATACAATATACAATGCAATATTCACTTTATTACCAACTGATAAATTAAAGCAGTCATTAATAACCATTCAGTGATTGCAAGCACTTTCTAGGGTATGCCCTTTTACAAATGGAAAAATTATACATTTTTTTAGTTTCTGATCTCTTAACTGAAGTTTGTCTCCTCTAAATGTTTCTCATTTCAGAAATTAAAAAGAAAATTTCTTTAGATATTTTTGTTTGAAAGGATTAATATTCAGCAGCATAGTGAATTGCTCCTAACACAAAAGCAAAACAAATATTTAAGTTCATTAGACCACATTCATTCTGTGTCAGAAACCTAAGCTGTGTCATCTATTTAATCACAATTCAAACTCAGAGCTGTTTCCAGCTTGAATGTTGTGTCAATACTAGCCCCAACTGTTCAGGCTTCGACCTCTGCAGTCGTATAAAGCTGGGCTCTGCGGAGCATCTGGTCCATTCATTTGTTTATTTTTCAATTTGTGTGAATTAACATAGTTACAGTAAATGCTAATTACTGCACTTTCATACCACAACATATATTGTATTGGTACATGTATCACTCAAATGTGTATCCATATAACAAAAAAAATGAAAAGGAATAATTTTGCATTACCTTTTGAATACTATGACTTTTTAGATATGTAGACATATTAAGACTCATTAGTAGATGTTGATAATATTGGCTTAAAATGCTTGAAATTCTATCAGATTACTTTTGGAGCAGTTATGAGTTTTGAAATTAGAAAGATCATATCATATGCAACAAGTGTAGTAAGTTTCAAGTTGATTGGAATTCAGCTTCATCAAAAACTACTTTGACCAAAAACTTTAACCTGAAACTCCCACTTCCATTTTCTATGTTCAATGGACCGTGAAATTGGGGTCAAAAGTCTAATTCAGCTTCATCAAAAACTACCTTGACCAAAAACTTTAACCTAAAGCGGGACAAACGAACGAACGGACCCACAGACCAGAAAACATAATGCCTATCTACTATTGTAGGTGGGGGCATAAAAAATTTAATAAATAACACTCATAATGCTCAGATTGGTTGTCATCGTGCAACATAGTTAATAACACCATATAGAAAAAACATAGAACTCATTTTGTCATAAGACACTGTCAAACATCCATACATACTATCCACACTCATCTGTGTCCACACTTGTAGAATGTAAAAAAAAATATAAAATGAATTAGCAGTTATCATATTATTATTCACCATTTTTTTCAATAATCATCAATTCCAGCATGATACGTGATGAATGGACAACAGGAGACATTTGTGCATTTCCGCTATTCAAGTATCTCAAACATGCATTCACTGTAGGATGCTGCAACATATAGTATGCTCCAACATAATGCGTTATCTTCTAGATTATTATAGTACCTTCAATGGTTACGTCTTGGATGCATGATTTTTTGTTGATTGTTAGTGGCTTTGAACTAGCTGTCAGTTAACTGCGAGTACTACCTAGTGTCTTTTTGCTGTTGGGATGTACAAGTACCCGGCCACGTCCACTTCAAGTGTATTTGTGTCCATCTGGTGAGTTAAGCCCTTTCAACTGATTTATATAGTTCGTTCTTATGTTGTAATGTTATACCACTGTCCCAGATTAGGGGGAGGGTTGGGATCCTTCTAACATGTTCAACCCCGACACATTCTGTATGTTTGTGCCTTTCCAAAGTCAGGAGCCTGTAATTCAGTTGTTGTTGTTTGTTTATGTGTTACATATTTGTTTTTCGTTCATTTTTTGTACATAAATAAGGCCGTTAGTTTTCTCGTTTGAATTGTTTTACATTATCATTTCGAGGCCATTTATAGCTGACTATGCGGTATGGAATTTGCTCATTGTTGAAGGCCGTACGGTGACCTATAGTTGTTAACTTCTGTGTCATTTTGGTCTCTTGTGCAGAGTTGTCTCATTGGCAATCCTACCACATCTTCTTTTTATACCTTTACGTTAATGTCGCAGTTGCAATTACATGTATTGCGCCAAAAAATCGTTAAGAACACCTTACATGACCTACCGAATTAGACTGTTTACCGGATTTGTAATCACATAGCAACACGACGGGTGCCACATGTGGAGCAGGATCTGCTTACCCTTCCGGAGCACCTGATATATCACCTCTAGTTTTTGGTGGGGTTCGTGTTGTTTATTCTTTAGTTTTCTATGTTGTGTCGTGTGTACTATTGTTTTTCTGTTTGTCTTTTTCATTTTTAGCCATGGCGTTGTCAGTTTGTTTTAGATTTATGAGTTTGACTGTCCCTTTGGTATCTTTCGTCCCTCTTTTACAGATATATTTATTTCATATTTTGAAAACGCCCCATATAAACTATTAAATCAAAATTAAACAGCTACAGGAAACCAGGTAAAACACATGCAATGTTGGATTTACTCATTCCTATGCTTCCGCAAGCAAAGAGTCGTGGTAAATTGAACAACATTAAACAGGTCCAACAGACCGTTGATTCTGGTGTATCTCAAGGAACTGTTCTGGTCAGGTGTTATTAAGTAAATGATATCAGTGATATCTTGAAAAAAGCGGGTGTATGGCCAATAGAAACATCAAAATGATCAGATGCATAGTGTGAAATAAAGTATCATTTCCGTCATAAAAAAGAACAGAGCAGAATGAGTTTTCAGTTGTCTTGACATAGCACCAAAATCATTAAAAACTACCAAAATTAAAAGTAACTTTCAAATTTCAATATTTATCTTGTGTGAATGAATATGTCTATGGCCGTGTTCACACCAAACGCCGTGTAGAGGAAACATGTTTACAATTAGTTTAGTGTAGTGTGCACTGGTTTCACATTACATTTGTTCACATCTATACACCTTGTTTAGCTACCTGTACATAAGATTGGGGGGGGGGGGGGGGGAAATGAAATATTCCGATCCCCAATTTGATAAAAAAAAAAATGATCATACAGATGATAAAAGAAATATTCTGAATCAAAGAGTTTCCCCATACATTATAGTGTTAAATATTGAAAAAAAATGTATTTGATCACCAGCATCGAAAAAAAAAGGAATAAAAACGTACGCGCGAAAAAAAAATCTTACTCAGATAAAAAAAAAATAACCCTCCCCCTTTTTAAGTTAAGTGGTTACTACTTTATGAAAGCCATTTTTATAATTTGCAGTAGTTTGAATATACTAGAGATGTCTCGATTACGCACTAGAAAACGTTAGCTGCAGCAGCGTGCTTACAGCCGAAAAAAAGGATTGAGTTATTAGGGATCTCTAAATTTTTATCTTTTCTGTTTGTTTCAAATGGTATTTCTTCTCCAAGGAGTATTTGGTAAAAGAATAGGGTCACGTTTTTTTTAATTTATTTTAAGTGTTATTTAACGGATCTGAGATACTAGACAAACCTATCATTTACCCCACACTATTTTTAGTCATGCATTTATGCGTGAATCGTTGTTTGAGTAAAGACCCGTGGCAAATATTTCTATGTACGTCAAGTCGATTCGGGAAGACCTTTTCAAATGAATAAGGCAGCAACTATTTACTTCATTTTTTAGGGAGGGAAAAGGGGGGGGGTAGAGGGGCGTGGGCTATTGATTTTTCCAGGACAAATTTTGGTGACAAGTCGAAATCAATTTTAGCATTATACATATATAGTGGCAGCTGAGGCTGAAACAAACAATTTTTTTTTCAGGGCCAAAAACTGGAAACATTTTTTGTTTCCAAAACAAAATCCATAGCTCACCCCCACCCCCTTGCCTTTATGTTTTATACTCAACTATAATAGCCCCACCCCCATGCCTTTATGTTTTATACTCAACTATAATAGCCCCCCCCCCCATGCCTTTATGTTTTATACTCAACTATAATAGCCCCCCCCCCCCCCGAAAATCAATTGGTTCCTGCCTTATGGGTTCGGCAATGATGCTGCTTTGAATCAGGGGTTAATAAAGTACGTGAATTTGTTTTTAACAAAAAAAACCTGTAAAATTTAGACAACAATTTCTGTAAAGAACTATACTAATAATTATCAAAAATATCAATTTTACTCAAAAATAGTTTCCTCCTTAAATATATACACGGTAAAACTAATGTCCTAAATGCCTAGTTTTGTGTACACTTAACCTACACAAGGCCTACATTGACTATCGACTGTGTGTAGATAACTTTAGTTTATATGTTGTGTTTTGTGTACAATTGTTTGTCTGTTTGTCTTTTGGTCTTTTTGGCCTTTTTTTTTTCTTTTTTAGTAATGGCGTTGACGGTTTGTTTTCGACTTCTGGGTTTGAATAACCCTTTGGTATTTTCCGCCTATCATTCTAGATGTTTTCTTCTATAAATATAGTAAAACAGAATACTGAATTAGTGACACTATTTTCACTTAGTATAATATTATGAAACAAAATTCACGGCTACTTGAGAGATATTGAATTTTCAGAGAAGAATTAAGCAAGATATTTAAAAAGTAGCGTGAACAATTTGTTTTTGAAAAACTTGGGACATGACTACAAAAAACTTCGTGAGGGCACTGTGCAAATAGTATATATCCATGTAGGCTACTAATTGTTCGCCACTTTTTGCACATCAATTCGTATTAATTGATTTAAATTCTAGGAGATATAATGCTTTTCCTATGTAAATACCAAACACTGAACATACATCAGTATTGCAAGGATTTACTATACAAATCCTTGAGTATCGTAAATGTTGAGAAAGGCTTTGTATAGTGAGAGATTTTGTCATTTTTTTCTTCATAAAACTAAAGTATATACAAGTTTCTATTGTAGTTTCCATATCGGATTTTGTCCATACACCATTGTCCTATTAGGTTTCTTTTAGGTTTTCTTTCCATTATACAAGAAAAGATACAACGAAAATCACCAATGCAGAACAACGCAACAAGATACACCACATCACTAATTTTGTTTCAAGGCAATTAAAAAAAAAACAAAGAAGAAAACTGATGCAAAGGATTTCCCCCAAGTTTATTACTAAAACATTCGATTTATAGAATCAAGGCCGATTTCAATCTTGTATAGGCCCATAGAGATTTGTTTCGTGTTGTTTGGTTGCTATCTTATTGACATTGATCAAAATTTAAAAAAAGAAAAGAAAAGTCGAACAGACTATCCTGAATAGCATGAACTACGTACAAATGACTTTATCAAATATTTCAAAAACATAGTCTCATCATCTCCTTGTAATTATTTCAAGACTTTATGCTTTGAAATCTTTTATTTTAAATTCATTCCTCTGGTTTTTTTTCTTCTTGTGAACATGTGACATACTATATAAAACATGCCTATGTAGATAAAATTAAAAGAAAAGATGTCAATTCTTTCTGTTTCCGTTTACTGTTTCCGTTCCGTAATCCGTTCCGTTTTCCGTTTCCGCCGTTTAGCAACACCCCACTCACTTATGGCATCATTTTACCGATTTTAACATAAATTCAATGATAAGAAAACCAAGCGAGATGCAGGTGCACTCTTGTTTTGGATGCATAGTGTTAACATATGAACTCTGTTAGAATACAATATTTATTGATTTTAATAGTATTTGGCGACTGAAACGCATGTAAACTTCAGTAACTCACTGTATACAAAGTGTGAATCGGTAACATGTTCTAGTTCACATATAGGTAGAAACTTCACTGTAGGTGAATTTGATTGTAGATAAAGTGCTTTTAAATAAATAATTTGAAACTTTTGATTTATAACTATTGTGATCTGAATAATTCTTATTAGTAAATTAGACATGTCTAAAAAAAATTATAAGGGGCACATGTTATTTCCAATGGCTATAAAATGACACTGTGTTAATTAATTTGTCTTAATAAAAATTTAACTGTTGGTACTGGTATATTGATTGCTTTTAAGAAGTGACACCAAGAAGTGGAACGAAAAAAATTTACTAAACTCACAGTATTTGAAATCACTGATTTGTTAGTCTCTCACACCTTCTTTGACCAGTACATTGGTTCAATTAGCTGTGTTGTTACAGAAGTCACATTGAAGGGCATGTGTATTTATAATATAAGAAGCATAAATATACAAATACCGTAAGTAGCTTTTTCCAGGTCTTTGGAAAGTTGGCAAGCGAGACGGGGAAACAGTTGTGGATCTGTTCCTTGCAAATGAAAACTGTGACGAACTTGCAGTATTTACAGAAGACACTAGCTCATTCCCAGTAGAAGACATATCCTCGCCATTTACTGCATAATGCCCATTTAGTGTCAGTTGGAATGATGAAAATGTTCCATCAGCGTTGGGAAACACTGTGCAGTTGCTGTCATCCACTAAATAGCAGGAACTTGGATTTATCTGATTAAAAGTAATAAAAAATGTGACTTTTGAGAAATAATCTGAGGATAATTATATGTAATGGAAAAATGCAGTGCAAACAAAAAGATAACATTTAACATTCAGAGATGTAGATAAAGTATTTCATATTGATTTGCATTAATCTTCAATACAAGACACAATAAGATACACTCATCTTTGCCTTTATGCAACAAGGGACAGTTTCCAACATTGTAGTCGAGTTTTGAATTCACGACAAAAACTATTGTTGTTAATTTTGTATTTTGTATAACTGATATTTTTTTTTCTGTTCAGTTTTTTTCTAGATCTTATATACATTTTGTTTTATAAAGTTAAGGACAATCATTGTGATAAAGAAAGAAAGGCTACTAATAATATATTATTGGTAAAATTTGACTTGTAAAGAAGTCTTGCCATGCTGATTTTTTCGAAATTTGAAATGCTTGTTTTCTATTATAACATCTACTCCAGAATGAAGCCACCTTTTCACAACAGTCAACTTTTATGATGTGTCTAAAATCAAAAACAAAATGTATGTTTAGAAAAATTTCGAAATGTAAGTTAAATTTAATTAAACAGCAGTATTCAATAAATCTACCCAATTTGTACTGATTAAAAAAGATGCAATGAACGACAATAAAATTACAAACATGCATCCACGTGTATTTTTGTCCATCTGATGAGTTAAGACTTTTTCAACTTATTTTTAAAGTTCGTTCTTATCTTGTCACTGTTATACCACTGTCCCAGTTTAAGGAGAGGGTTTTGATCCCGATACCATGTTTAACCCTGACACATTATGTAAGTATGTGCCTGTCCCAAGTCAGGAGCCTGTAATTCAGTGGTTGTAGTTTGTTTATGTTTTTCGGTCATATTGTTATATGAATAAGGTCGTTAGTTATCTCGTTTGACTTGTTTTACATTGTTATTTCGGGCCATTTATAGACTACTATGCGATATGGGCTTAAGTTTGCTCATTGATGAAGGCCGTACGGTTACCTATAATTGATAATTTCTGTGTCATTTAGGTCTCTCGTGGAGAATTGTGTCATTGGCAGTCATCACTCATCTTCTTTTTTATACTCCATATAATCGGAATCCTCAATAAATAGTCTATCAATTTATGACATTTTAGCTCACCTGGCCCAAAGGACCAAGTGAACTTTTGTCATCACTTGGTGTCCGTCGTCAACTTTTACAAAAACCGTCTACTCTGAAACAACACGGCCAAAATTAACAAAACCTATCCACAATCATTATTGGCGTATCTTGTTTACAAAATTAGTCCGGTGACCCGGCCAAACAACCAAGTTGGCCGCCATGGCTAAAAATAGAAAATGGAGATAAAATGTTGATTTTGGATTACATCTCTGAAACCAGTGTAAATCTGACAGGCTCAAATTGTTTCCCCAGTCAAGATATATCTCCCCGAAATGATTTAGACGACACGTTGTTGGCTTGCTGGGCCTGAATTAGTGATTTGAAAGCCTCGGTAAACCTTTACCCGATAACTCCAACGGATTTCTAACGGAAAAATGTTTTTTAATCCGTTCATATCCGTTAGACCTCCGTCCATATCTGTTTAGCGTACGTTTCATCCGTTGACGACTGTTTTTTTTGGGGGGGGGGGGGGGGGGGAGGGGGGAATTTGAGCATGTACAAAACTTTGAACGAACGTCCAACGGATGACGTATTCGTTGAACGTTCGGTTGGGGTCCGTTTTGTTATCGTTATCGTTTTGTATCCGTTACTTGTCCGTTATACGACCTTTGGAGGTCTGGTAGACAAATTCACCAACTGCCGTTTAAAGGATAAAACGGATGTTAAAGGAAAGCGAAACGGACTTCTATCGAACGTATAACGATAAAACAGATAATGAACGGATCTGAAAGGGATAGATACCAATTGCAAATTTCGAGTCAGGAATGCCAATTGTTGGTATGTCATATGTTTTAAGGTTCACGAATTCATATTATTCGTTATCAATCTTAGATTAAGGACACGTTTTCACTTATCAAGCAGCTTTTATTCAGGCCACACACTGCCCTTAGGCGGTATTTGGAATACCAAACCAAAACCAGTTAAAAAGAAAAATTTTGAATATTTATGCGATTTATATGTATTAATTGTGTCACCGTTAATTTGTCCGTATATCTTGTTCCTCCGTTTTTTCCGGTACGCTTCCGTTAGGTGTCCGTGTTATGCGGTACTCGTCGGACGGATACATACGTTCGACGTCCGATTTGTCCGGTATTTTTCCGTTTCTCGTACGTTGCATATCCGGTGTGCGTCCTTTGTGCATTTGTTACGCGCCCGTTTTATTTGGTCATTACATCAAAGGGCTCCCAAGGATAATAATTTGGTCAACGAACAACTTTTATTTTCATCCGTTTGGCGTCCGTTCGTGCTATCTGGTATGGTGTACCACAGAAAGTTATGCCGTTTTTTGTTATTATCTGAAATATCATTATGTATAGAAATGAACTGTAAACAGCAATAATGCTAAACAAAGTCAGATCTACAAATAAGTCAACAAACAAATAGTCAAGTTAACCTCATACCGAGTTATTGTCCTTTATCGGCGTCCTTAATAGTCAATTTTTAACAATTTTGCATAAATTTTTGTAGTCTGTTACAAAAATTGTCTCCTCTGAAACTGACATGAGACAAATTTACTTCACCAAACCTGTTATTATCTTCAATATTATTATAGATAGAGATAACCTGTAAACAGCAATAATGTACAGCAAAGTAAGATTTACAAATATAAAGTCAACATGGCCGAAAGGTTAAATTGGAATCTTATTATTGTCCTTAAAAGTCAATTACTAACAATTTTCATAAATTTTGCTGAGTCAAGTTCATTATAGACAGTACAGTAGGGAGTGATGCATTGCTAAAAAAGAGAGAAAAAATAATACTTGTTTAAGAATACAGACATGAAACACCCCTGGGTATTGGAAGAGTAACGGATTGCGATGTACTCAAATTGGTGACAAATGCAAGAAGTTTAAATGCGGACAAATGCAGTTCTCTTCTGCAATTATGAAGAAAGGAACCAAACGGAATAAAACGAATTAAAACTTTAGATAACCAAATGTAGCTGCATTCGCTCTATTCCATTTACTTCTTTCGAATGATTTGTAAACAACTTGTGCTTAAGTAATAGAAGAAAAGAACCAATTGAATGATGCTGACGAAATATGGTTTAACGTCCAGTGACAAATAACATGTGCATATGAGAACGACAACACGTGGTAGTAAACTCGTAGTTGCCCACAAAGCATTCTAGTTCATTGAGCCGGTTGGGCATTTTTTTTCAAGGCCATATTAGACTTGTATATGGGAAATTGACAATGCATATACACTGACGTCAGGAAATCTGAATTTTCGTTCTGTTGAAGGCTGGTCTCCTAAAAATTACCGACGGCTAGCTTCACTTCACGCTAGTATTCCGCCGCTTCAATTAGATTTTTTTTGGGACCCGGATGACGAAATTTAAATGTATCTAAATTCGGGGCCTGGGGATTTCGTTTTTTTAAGTCCTGAATTTCGGGATCAGGACCCCTCCGACCCCCTCTGGTGATGAGAAGTATCGAAATTGTAGGAGTCGATTCAAGATCTTTTTATAAGGTGAAAAGGGGGTATGGTAATGGTTGACATAGAAGGGTGTAATAGACCACTTTCGAGTTCATCCGTCACCGGCAAAAACTCGTCAATTATGCACGCCTTTATGACGTCATTTACCAGATAGAGGGGGTCGCCTGTATCCCTGCACTATTTACGTTCATCAAGCGTCTTAGTGATCGTCTATGTGCAGGATAAACTAGAAATAATGGTTGCTCTGTAGGTACTTACTGACAATTCCCTAATGACAGCAGTGTTGATTGTCAATTTTGAGAATTCAATTTGCCGAACAATTCGTATAATATAGAATTATAGTTTTCCAACCACTCGCTCAACATTGGAAGGGAAGTGACGACGCCCCAAAACGCACAAATGACGGTGATAAAAGCGCGTATAATTGACGAGTTTTTTCCGGTGACGGATGAACTCGAAAGTGGTCTATTAAGGGGATATCTGCAAGATAGCACGCCAAAAAAATGCCATTTGACGATTAAAATTGTCTTGCACGTTGAACTTTTTTTGTACTGATTTCCCGGAACACGCCGAATAACGAACATTTTACATGGCTTCACATGAAATAAAAATGACAAAGCACGTTGCATGATAACCCATATGCCACCCATAATCAACCTTTATTTTAATGATTTGTATTATTGTTTTTAAAGTAATAGTTGTACTGCAAAGATCCGTCATAAGACTAGGAGTAGTATACCTGGAAGACGTGTCCAATTTTAGACACATTCATGTCTTCTTCTTTAATTGTAAGTCTTTTTGCGCCTTTGAACACAACGAAGCTCATGTCGTTCATTTTGTTTTGTGACGTGACGTCAGAATAAATACGAAACCTGTTTCCGTAAATAAAAATAGCTTATTGTTGATAAGGATGAATGATTAATAGGCGGATCCAGGGAACCTTTTTGACACCCGCACCCACCCCTACTTTCCTCATTTATGTGGCAAAAAATTGGTTGATTTTTAAAAGTATAAATGAAG